>NC_037591.1:33807706-33997824 GCF_003073045.1 Pomacea canaliculata
CACCCCATCTGACCCCTTATTAAACGATGAATCAGTTTCCTCACACTTAAGTTCCCCCCTCCTCCCCGTCAAACTCGATTTTCCATCAGCCACCACGCGTCTGGCACATCGCAGAACTTTTTTGTCTTCAGCAGACATTTCCCCTACCCAGTTTCCCTCTCTGCTTCTCCCTCTTCTCTCTCTGAGGCCGACTGCGCGTTCTCCTCCAGGTAATCGTAAGAGTAGGTCGTTTATGAGCTCGGAGCACGTCAGGCGTAACGCAGTGATTGATGTCATCAGCAGGAGAAAGAGAGAACGCATCGCGCAGTTGTGAAAGTTCTACCGCGCACGCGACATGACGGATCGCCCCGGTGCAGGAAACTTGAAAATATTGTCCTATTGTTCCACTGGCATTGCTTCCACAACAGCTTTTACCTTTTGCGCGTGGTCTTTGTGACGGAGCATGAGGCGTAAAAACACCCGGGATCGCACTTTCTTCTCCGTGCCCTTTCTTCCTCACCTGAAACCTCCCCCGCCGAAGAGAACGCTTCGGTGAGAAGTGGAGGTAGAATCTGGTTATAGACATCGGACTGGGGCTGGTTTTGGCTAGAAATGAACGTCGTCGTCTCTTCATCATCTTCATCATCATCATCGTCGTCATCGTCATTATTGCGGCGATCGCCTTCCACAAAAACCACCACCATGATAGATGAAAATGTACCGATGTTTTGAATGGTAGCTGCTAAGCAAAGGCAAGCTGAGGCAGCCTCCTTTGAGAGCAAGCTAATGACATTGTATGGAACTCTTATACGATGTTTCTACATGATCTACAAGTAAAGCATAGAAACAGATGACTTAACAAAAGACTGAAAGATATCTAGCAAACGCTCCACGAAGTGAACGCATACCGCTGCACAGTGAGTGGTAAATGAAAGAGACAATAAATATGCGAGAGTTTCTAGATTTTGTTAAATAAGCAAGACAGGACATTAAAACAAATGTTTGCAAACGACATGGATGCTTATGTCTTCTCGTGAACATGACTCCCACTGATATCAATGCGTGCGCACATATACATAGATAAATGTACGCGCGTAGACTTGTTTACATATCTTGATTTTTGTCGCTACCGCCAGCTGCGCTTGGTTCTACACAGCGTGGCGGCCACGCATCGCTATCACGGACCTAGGGTCTGTCTGTAAAGAAGTGTTCATGGACTGACTCATATTCTGGACTGCTGATTACTCATGTTATTAAAAAAATGTCCTAACTCTATCACGTGCGGTTGTGAACACCTCCACTCTCGGTTACGCATGCTCGATGACAAAGGTGGCCAATATTGATATAATTCTAAATACAAAAACACTTACCTGCTATCTCGAGCTAATCACATGATCTTGCAACTTTTGAGCAGAGCATATGTTTTCCTCAATCACTATACTGACATCAGTTACGTAACACATGAAAACTCTAGCGTCCTTTTCCGTTTGATATGTTTTAGCAGACTAGCCAATGCTCGAATTACAATTTTGAATATAACAATTTTCTTTCATTTTAATTTGCTTTATATAAATTTCTATAAAGTTGTTTATTTAGCTGTAGAATTTGATGTCTAAGCAGATTTCTCCGCGTATACATCACAGACGAATGTGCTTGTAGTCTTGGGCTCAGCACTTCAACGTTTTAAGACTTTTGAGCAGAGCTAGGAGAAAGAGAAGGAGAAAGAGAAAGTTCCCTTGTACGAGGTTTTTGTAAGGGATGGACATGGCACCGGTGAATTTCAGGTCTTGTTTGCCTCGTATTTCTCGTCACTTCTTAACTGAGCGATCCAGCCTAGGTCTGAACCTAATTCAGGCAGTCAGATGTTCGTTCTTGATGAAATGACGAATGGGTGGTTTTGATGGGTGACCAAGATTTTGCCAAGCCTGTCGAAGAAGGCCACCCCTACATGGCAACTTTACCTTTATTTTGCACTCACTTTTTTTCATTCGCTAAGTACCAATGTACTCTCCACTAGGATTCGATTATTTAATGTACTTTCCTTGTTTCTTTCTACAAGAGTGCTAATCAGTCAGCTACAGCACGTTCTGGTAATCTTTTCCCACCCTGAACCTAGTTTGCGACCTATCTTCAAACTGAGGTTTAAAGTAGGATTCTTCCTAAAGTGTTATCATCAATGATCGCTGATTCTTCTAAATCAGACTTAAACCAAAAAAAAAAAAAAAAAAAAAAAAAATCATTCAGTAAAGATACAGCTTTGACCTACCACTGCGACACAGGTGGAACAACAAACGTGTCAGAGAAACCGACTATCTTCGGACGAACATTTCTTGAAAACGGACCGTCAGATTAGTCAGTCGCAACCCTCTCAGCCTACCTAACCACTTTTTTTTTAACATTTCCTGAGGTCTGTTTCTGTTTCTATGCTCTTGTCTGCTTCCTCCGATCTCACCTTGCTGATGGCATAACGCATGGCGGAGTACGTCATTTTCAAGAATTATTATTCCAGCCACTTGCTGGCTGCAGCTCGCGTCCTGTGGGCGCGTGTCAGGGGCCAAATATTTATCGCACAATGTCGTGCTCCAGTCCATCAAGTCGGCCCCGAGGCCGGACAACGCGTGAAATCGGGCGTAAATAGAATTCTCGTCTTCTCTGCGCACAATTACACCTCCTGACATGTGCACATCCGCGACTTATCACTGATCCGATCTTCAATATCCCTCCGCCAGTGAAAAGAGCGCGCGTGAGAGGAAATTGAGCAGCGCGGACGAACCAGGCCTCGCATTAATCGCAGCTTTTAGCGTAATCGTCCGTCTTTTAATCTAATCACTCCGCCTGAATAGAAATACAAGGGATTACAGTTTTGATCTCGCTTTGGGACTTTATTTCTCTCTCTCGTTTCCTTTTTCGTGCAGCGGAGTGCGGTCGGCAGCCGTCTGGTGCCGGAAAGAGGCCCAAGTTTATCCGAAAGTGTAGCAGACGCGATCGCAGGTAGTTCAGTGCAGTTGTTATGGATCTGCCAGCGAGACATAATAAAGCCTGTCGAACGTGAGCTTTTTTTTTTCAAACGTATTGGATTACACACGACACCCATGCTTCTTTCCGCAAGAATTGTCTGCTTTTACCGACTGGTCCGTTGTCGAAGCGTGTAGCCATCGCAACATTTCGTTGATGTACATCAGCCTCTCAGCTTGAAATTATTTCCACTTCAGCTCCGTCTTTGCCAGCCTGCTCACCCTCCATCCCCATTCACTCCTTTCAAGTCTTCGGTTTCAGATTACTTCAGATTATGTTCAGTGCAAGGTCCTACCTTTTTCACTCAGTAAAACGCTGAATAAATAAATAATAAATTAACATATCGCTGATGTCGATTAAAAAGAAAGAAAAACGGGAGTAAAAAAAAAATGGAGCTTAACGATGTTACAAAAATGAAACAAATTAAGAAAAATAATTTAAATCACCGGTTGAATTTAGTGCAAGATACCATTTTTAAAGAATCATGTGAATAAATCTCCTCCGTCCTCAAGACACGATGTTGCACTCGGATCAGCCGACTGAAACCGATAATTAAAATAATAATGATTATAAATAAAATAAAGAAGCCATGAAGCATTTTTCTTCATTCTTTCTTATCACGTGTCTTGAGACCACATAAAGAGACAGCAGCAGATCCCTATGCTTGTCTTGCTCTTTTGAAGCTTTCTGGCATTTCTCCTTCAAAGTTCATTGGCCGATCGTTAGTCGATCGTTATGTGTTACAGAGGTTGTGTCCAGGCCCCCAGGGGGAGATAATGATCGTCAAGATCATAGAGTTCCTGCATCTTAGGATTCACATCTCGTTGTGCCTGGTCATAACGGGGCGTTGGCACACAATCCAGCCTTCAGCTCGGATAGAAAGATGATTCAGCCGGGAAAGGCAACGACATCTTCGAGTTTGAACAGATCGTGTTAGCCTTTGTCAAGAGCTCCACAAGGGAGGCTATCTAAAGAATGGACAACGGGGCGATAAGGACGACAACTCTGAGGATAAATCACGACTTCATGGAGGTGATGTGTGTACGGGCGGTGATTCACAGGGCAGAAGAGACTGTTAGAAGCGTGAGACCCGGACAGGTGGGGATTGACTTTGAAGGCACCGCTTTTGATATCTCTCTCTCAGTCACCTTGTAATGAAAGCTTGAGAGCGGATGAACATGACATCTATATGAGAGGCGAGACAGCAAAACAGTTCCCATGCGAGTGTTGTCAGTTTGAGGGGGAACTTGACAAACGACACCCTGTTACCCCGAGTCCTCCCTGCCGGCTGGGTGGAATTTACACGTTTGAGGTGTTGTCTGAAAAAAAAGGACACCAAGTTAGAGGTGGCACGCAAGACGGATACGAGAAGGAGAGGGAGGGTGAGAGAAAGAATGACACCGTCATTGAAAATGAGTGTGACTGTAGAACAGTGGAGAGGACTAGTGCAGGAGTGTCCAGAAGTATATATAAAGTGAAGACAGTCTGCGAGGAAGTAGAAGTGATTTTGTGTGAAGGTGGCGGTGTGAGTAAAAGTGGAGGTGTATAGGAGTAAAAATGGGGATGTATGTGTAAAAGTGAGGAATACGAGTGAAAGTGTGAAAATGGAGACGAATATTAATAGTAAAGACAAGAAAAAAGCTATAGATGTTTCGAGAACAAATGTTCATAAAAGTGGAGGGGTATGCGTGTGAAAGCGGGGGACGAATGTGAGTGAAAGTGGAGGTGTAGGTAAATGAAAGTGGATATATATACATGTATATAGGTGTGAAAATGGGGGCGTCTGTGCTAAAGTAGAGGTGTGCTTGAAAGAGTTCATAACAATGAAAAAGTGCCCCTCAAAAACTGGTGGAGGAGTGAGATGCAAGTAAACAAAGTTTTGCGTCCGCATTAAGATGATTCTATTTTCCTCTATATCTCTCGTTTGTTTTTGTGCTGAATTCTTAGAGTGGAGCGAGAACAAAAATTTTTTTATCAGGAGAGATCATAAATATAGTGTTCCCTTGCGTACTTCTAGTACTTCAGATATTTGTCAAGCGCAACTCCAACAGAGATGAAGCGCTATTGTCAAGACTTTATAGTGCCACTTCTCCAATGACAAACAAAACGCATCTGCCTTTCTTGACCAAAGCTCCTCTCCGAAACTGTGGATGGCTCCATTTGTATCTCCTCCCCTCCCCTGTCGTGAATTCCCCCTCCCCTCCAACTCCTATTTAAACATGCGCAACGACTTTCCATTGACGCACAGTGGCGCTGAACGGCGGGTAGGTGAAAAAGAAGACACCGTGCAGGTGAGCAGTCCTCACTGCCTCCTTTTTTTTTTTTATAATGACAGGAAGGGGTAGGGGGCCCACTTGGTCTTGGCGTTACGCAGCATCCTACCACTCCACGCTTCCCATTTCTTTCTCATCTCATCCACCCCACCCTCCTCCTGAAACCATCCCCTCCCTTCAAGCCATCATTCACCTCGTCCTATCTCACCTGCCGTTTGAGTGGCGGGGGTGGTGGAGAGAGACCGTGTCACCTCCAGAAAGCGATGACAAGGTGACTACCAGGTATCAGGGGGGGACCATCGGTGACTCAACAGTGTGCATGCCACGCGGCGCGTGCCTCACGGCGCATGCGCTTGTCGACAGGCAAGGTGGGATGGAGGGGGAACAATGGTGGCGCAAGTCAAGTAGGGGTACCCGAGAAGACCAAAGAATCTTAACGACTCTCAGTGTGACTGAAGGCCCAGACTCTGTAGGCTGTGTAGGGGCTGACTGATAGGGACGGCTTAATGACCAACAACAGATTCAAAGGATTTCATGTCAGGCGCTGGTGGTTTTGTGTGTCCATCACTTATCTGTTTGAATGTACACAAAAATACTTTGTTGGATCCTCATATTCTCTCTTTTTTCTCCCTCTCTTCTCTCCTTCATAAATGTATCTCTAAATACTGTAATTATCAGCTATACCCTTTCTTTTGCAAAATACAAACTTGTTTTCTAGGCAGGAAGCTACAGAATGAATAACTATATTAAGTTCGTGGCTTATGAAACATTAATTTAAGTATCGTTAAAGATGTATTATTAAGTGCTTATCTTTAAAAGTGTATTTTTGTTATTCTCTTATTACCCAGATGACCCCGATTTGCAAGACAGATATTCTCACATCAAAGATTTAGTGTATTGTTAAATTCTTGTACCCGGACTTACGTTGGTGGTTGCCTAAATTAGGGTCCATTGGGAGCTGGTGGGTTCTTCTTATAAAAGACAAACTGTAAACTTCATCAATCTCTCTCTTTCTCTGTTTCTGTATGCTTCTCTGTTTTCTGTCTCAATCTATTTCTCTCTCTCTCTCTGTGAGTGTGTGTGGGGGAGAGGTGTGTTGAAATCGCTCACAAATGCAGATGTGTCCATACATTAAGATGGTGGGATTTGAGGATGCACAAATGCATGGGTGAGGTTGACATAGAAGGAAACCCGAGTACCTAGAGAAAATCCTCGACGATCTACCAAGTGACCAGCTGTCGCATCCCAAGAGGATTACGTGATCTGACTTCATGATCTGACAATTCTCAATGAAACAGACTGAAACAGGGATAAGCAAGCCTTATAAGCAAGGACTCGCTCCCTAACCTCACTGTGACATGGCCAACGCTGCTCCTTTTGCCCTAAATTCTGCAGCTACAGGCTTCTGAGATGTAAAAGGAATCACGAGTAACCCTTCACCTCCTTTTTTTTCTTCTGGCATCAACATTGGCTTATTCTACAAAATATCAAAGTATATATTTTACTGAGGATGACTAAAATTCATTTAGTGTGCATTCCTAAAGTTCAAAGTTGAACTTCAAAGTATTGGAGATAATGACTACCGTACGACTTCGATACGTTGTGTTGAAGTTCCTGAGAGTACTTCTTCCAATCAGAATTGTTACCATGCGTTTCAAATGTTTTCAGTCAAGACGGATTTTTTTTAGCCGTCTACTTTTTTTTCCCTGTAATTTTTACAATTTTTGTCACATTTATCCTTGTTATTTGACAAATGTTCGCTTCATTCTAGGTTCATATTGTTAGTGTCGAGCAAGCAAATTAGTTGAAAAAGGAAATTAATAATAAAATAGTTTTGAATCATTTTTGTGCGCAATGCGAATTGCAAAAATGCGTCAATTTTAGAGAATGCAAATACAGAAGTCAAAAGAGTTTGTCCCATAAATTCGTAGCTACCTTACAGAAATAAATAAATATGCATATTTGTTCAACTGTCATTTATACCAAATGTCAAAATATTAAGGTTAAAATGATTTTAATTAGTACTAAATCAAAATCATATATGAAAAAAAAAATCAAACATGAAATTCAAACTTTGTCATATAATGAGGGAACTCCTGACACCTCACCCCTCACCCCCACCCCCACTTTCCCCCTTGACCAACTTTAATGCGAATTAACAATTTGCTATCACATGTACTAAAAAACTAATATGTTACAGCACAGGAAAACTATTTAGCCAATCCATCTATAATGAGTACAATACCAATTAATTGTTGGACTTTTAATGTGTTTTAGGGTACTTTGCAATTTTAAGATCTTGTTAACGCTTTTGACGTTTATTTTATACGGTTCATTTAATTTGATCAACTGAACTGTCTCTCTGGTATGGGCCACTCTCACGTATGTGTGAATCAGTGAAACATATTTTGATGATCAAATTCTTGTACCTGAGGTCATATTCGCACGTGCCTCAATTTGGTCACACTTAAAAAAAAAATTAGATAGCTGCTCCTCTCAACAAAATATAAAAGACGAACTGTTCACTTCATCACTGTGTGCTGTTTGTGTCGCGGCCATGCCAACATCAAAGGCCGTACATAAAACGGAAGCACCTTCGCGCATGTTCTTCGCGCACCTAATTACTACAAGGTCCATACACCACACAATGCAACAGGCGGCGCTGCTGAAGGTGGTGTTTTACGCCGACCATGGCGCCCCCTGGCGCCTCGCCGGTTCACCTGCAAGAAAACGCGCTGGTGGAAAAGTCAGTGCGTCCCCCGCCTACCCCCGACAACAAACTAAACCAACAGCTGCTGTCGACAGAAAGTTCCTCCTGGACCCTTTAGAAAATCAGTCTTGCGTTAAAATGTAAAGAAGACAGGAGTGTGCTGAATGAAATGACGAAGACTTCCTTTCTACGACTTCTTTCTTCTTAAATACTGTGGCTGAGAATATGTATTTTGGGTGGAAATTAGCCACCCGTCTGGGTTATTTATAATGATGATGTCGTGACCTGGTAATCGTCTATCTTTATTTATATTCAATTTTCCGGTAGGCTGGTGGATGCAATAAACTTCACACTGATTGGTGTTCTTTAAATTTCTATTTGATTTTTGGTGCCACTAGTTTTTTTCCTCCATAACTCTCGCAGCATAATGAGTGTAGCACACACACACACACACACACACACACAAACACGCACATACAAATGCACACGATGGAGCTCCAGGAAGACATTTCTAATTTTTTATTTCAATCACAAAATTTCATGACTTCTTTACAACAAACATCGAAATGCCAAGAATCTGAGTTGTACACACTCAAATAATGTCGCAAACAGCACACAACTTATTCAGTCTGATCAGTCACAGACGTACTCCAACGGCCTTCTACAGGAATATACGAGTACACGAGAAAACCAAAATCTCCAGACCCCACACACAGTGTTGCCTCTCGCCTGACCTACCATAACCTTTGCACCTGTTCGAATTTCGGGTATGGAGCTTAGCACTCTCAGAAAACATGAAAAAAAAATAATACCCAAGGGTATGGCAAGCAAATGTGTGACATCTTAGCCACACTTTGTTTCTGTGCCGACTGCTGTTAGTAACTCAATGCCTGGTACCAGTCAAAGTATGGTCAGGTAGACTAAACCATCTCAGCCCTGTCAGTGGAGTCGTTCAAGGAAGGTAAGTTCGATGTACTGCCACGATGAAAGGTTTTACAATGGCTGCGATGTGATTCACCCTGCAATACCTAGCTCTTATTTCAAGTTTTGTACATGCAGATGTTTTATGAACTAACTCTCCTGTTATACCTCACTAGGATGACTTTGAACGGAATTCGGAGGGAAATGGTGCATAAGAGAGTCGAAAATCTATAAACTGTAGTAAATATGCAGTGTCTCATCAATACTGCATTAAACAGACATTAATGATTCATTGGAGAAGAGTTCTGCTGCTAGGTTAACCACAAAAAAAATAAAAAAAGAAAAAACGATACTAAGCAATCGGCCATGGCTTCCTGATAGCAATCCACCAGAACCCACTCTCCCATGAACATCTACCACCTGGAAATGCGGTTGATTTTCGGTCCATGTGACAACTGGGTGGGGAAGCAGTTGACCAATGAACCGTGAAGGACTAGAGAGAATGACGAGGGGACAAGCGTGGCCCACAGAAAAAACAGCTAGCCTCTCTTAAGAGCCTTTAATTTATTATGTTGATTTCTGGATGAAAAGCTTGCGATGAGTGTAAACGAGGAGGAAATCACTATCCTGTTGTCTTTTATTTTTATTCAGAAAGACTGCTAAGACACTCGGGGGTCACCCACACACTCTCACACTCACAAACACGGAAAATATGGTATTTAGCGATGCAGCTGGTTATGTAACAACAAGCAAAGTCCTGCCTGGAGATATTCTGGATATCATTTCCTAGCGGATTACATAAAACTGGTCTCAGGGTAACTACTTAGTCTCGGGGTAACTACTTCGAGTAGCAAGAACACAAGGTGACAAGAGGAAGCCTTCTAGCCACTCTCACTGCAAACAGTTACACACTTGCCTTATACAAGCACGAGGGTTGATGGAGGGAGAAGTCTGTCAGAATTTAGAGGCGACAATGAGGAGGTTAAGATACACCACACGGGTAGAGGGGTGGGTCCTTAGAGATGATAGTCGACTCTCTCGCAAACTTGCGGTCAAATAACTTAGGATTTCCACCGACAAACTCCATGCACGACTAGACTCATTCATTCGCTCCATACACCTACATTACATGAAATTCTTTTTCCTTCAATTTTATTATTTTCTTTTCCTCATTCGCCAACGTCTGCAAGCGATGCCAGAACCGTGGCTGCAGGTCTCGTCTTCCAGCAGCTCAGGGTCAAGACTGCTGTGTCCACGAGTCCTACATCCGGCAGCCATGGCGACAGCTGCGACCATAAGTTATTGCTTATCTACACAAGGTTGATGCTCTGAATAATAACGAGCAGCGAGGCCAGAGGGCTACAATGACAACTGAATTGTT
The DNA here is from genome assembly GCF_003073045.1 of Pomacea canaliculata. Taxonomy (NCBI): domain Eukaryota; kingdom Metazoa; phylum Mollusca; class Gastropoda; order Architaenioglossa; family Ampullariidae; genus Pomacea; species Pomacea canaliculata. The sequence continues at coordinate 33,817,986 of NC_037591.1, forward strand.
ATAAGCCAACAGCTTTATTGTGGTACAAAGTCTGTCTTCTATAAAGACTGGTCAAATCCCGAGGAGCAATGTTCCTCGCCTTTTTTTTTTTAAAAGGAAAAAAAAAAACTCTAATAAAAGGTTGTAAGTAAGAAATAAGAATTTTTTTCTTGAGAGATAAAACTCTCAGTCGTACTGCGGAGCTATCATTTATTGACCATGCTAGAATGTAAGCAAAACATAAAAAGCAAATAACCAAAGGAAGCAAATAAGAGCATTTTATCGAATCCAAACAAGGAGAATTTCTGTCTACAATAATTTCATGTTTTCTATTGGAAAAAAATCGCTTACTGAACACAGCTCTGTTGTACATTTCTTATCGTATTTCTTACAGAAGCGGAACATAGCTGGCTGAATCAGAAAGCAATAAGAAACAACAACTGAGATCGGGTCATTTGATTATAGAATATTTTACAACAAATGACAAACACGAACAGAGGTAGAATAAAAGTTAACACTAACGCAAACGTTCAACGGCACTGAGCTACAAGTCTGTATGTTATTCATCCCACCCTCCACTTTCTTTGCTTGGTACTTAAGAATGATCTCCCTTTAGTACACCATCCTCCCACTCTTCCTTTCCTTTATCGAGTTCTTCAAAAAGTGAATTTTTCTAGTTTATAAAGGAACAATATTAATCTTTATCTTAACTGTCAGAGCCTCAACATGAAGGTGTAACGATTTTTGCGTTATGTGTGAATAATAATAATAAAAACAAACCCAACCAACCCTACGTACTTTTCTGCTTAGGTCGCTTTATGTACTAACCATTCTTTCGAGCAGATTTCTCAAATAGCTTAAGTTCACAAACAGCCTTTTTGAACTCGAGGACTGAACTCACAAAATGAAGAATGGGAACTTATTATACATATGTGTACATTACATACATCTGGTGGTGGGTCAGGGGGGGGGGTGAGGGAGAGGGGAAAGTAGTAGCATGACAGGTTCAAAGCTAGAGATGTCTACAAAATCACAGCAAGGCAGAATTGCAAAGCGCAGACTTTCTGGCAGTCAAACCAAACCGAAAAAGAGAACACAGACAACAAACACATCATGGATATTATCGCTTCCAAGGTTACTTCAAGTAAATAAATAAACAGCTGTAACTGGAACTCTATGTACATGTTAATACACCGACACAAGAATCCATCTCGGCCAATGGAAAGATAGGAGGAGGAGGAGGGTTGGAGGAGAGGGGACATGTTCAGAGACAAATTAAAACAAACCTCCCTGGCGGCTGAGGTGAACCAACAACTGATGAGCCAGCGGCTGTCAGTCTGAGTCTGCGAATATTTACACGGGTGGCTGAAGGCAAGGTCAACACCCTTCACGTCCAGCGCGTGCTCACGTGACGCGTGAGGGTGAACGCGCGCACGGCGCACAATATGGACGGGTTTCGAAGAATCAACGCTTACAGACGATGTTCAGATATCATTAGGCTTATCTACAAGTCGATGAAGAAGGAGAAAGAGGAGGCATGCTATAGAAAACGAGATTATGTAGACCATCATCTGAAAAAAAAAATCAACAGGAAGAAAAACTTCTCAGGGACTATGAACAACTAGCATCGTCTCTCGAGAATGTAGACACGCCCGCACGGACACACAATAATGAACATATCTGATAGACATTTTAGCTTTTGGGCTGAAATGCAACATTTGGGGAAAAAATCAGTGGTTAGCTATACTCAGCAGTGTTTTCAGCACACGAGTATGATAACCTCGCTTTCGATCCTTCCTGACGAGATGTAAGTAGAAAACTTTGACCTCGCAACTTACAAACATCTGACAGCAAGAAAGACTTCAAAGTAAAAGATTCAGCAGCAGCAATTATCTGACATCTGATGCATTTCGTGATGAAGTATTAACGATCAATCTTCTCTCTGGATCATATTTAGATACTTTTCTCTCTCTCTACATCTTAAGAACACTTTTATCTCTACTTTATACGGGTAACTGCCCACCAAACGAAATGTGCCGGAGTTCTGTAACACCTGATGTAGAGTCCAAATTTTTTATTTATTTATTTAATTTTTGTTCATTTTTCTTCTGCCTCTTTAAATCCTATCAGGGCAAAACTCACAAACAAGTGACACAAAAATAACTCCAAATATTGATAGACAGCATTTACGACACTTATCCTTACATATTTTTTTTTAAATGTATAATCTGCTGTAAAGACCTCTTTAAAAAGAAAACTATTAAAGAGGCGTAAATTCTCGGTGCATGGCAGAATGTATGATATTTTATAAAATCTCTTTAGTACGGGAATGTACAGCTTTAACAAAGTTTAAACGAAAATGCAAACGGTTTGCATAATATAACCGAATGTCCAACATTTAAGCTCATTTCTATGGAATACACAAAAAACAGATGCAGAAGTAAGAACATGATAATACAAAAATATCATCGGGAATTACTTTTGGTCCCAAGTCAAAGGTAACAGGCACCAAACATATACATATCTCTCTCCCACTGGTTCATTCACTCTCAACAACACTGTTTTAAAAAGTAAAGTGGAAGGGTTCTACATCCCCGAACCAACTTTAAACACTCAGCCTGCAAGACGAGGCATCAGTGTCAGTCACAATGTTGCAGGTTAAAAGTATCTGGCTAAAAATATTACACCCATCTCTTTGTCGAGCAAGCGTTCCTCGGAAGCAATTCAATCTTTGGGATTGTCCTCGTGAGGGAGGCCAAGAAACAATGACCCTGGCAAACAGCAGTGGACTGGTGGATAAAGTTTGGGAAAATTCCTTGCAGCTCAGGGTCGAATCCCGGCATTCTCCAGAAGCAGAATCGCAACATGAGCTGCATCATCTAGTTTTCCAAACTCTTTCATCGATATTGAGGCCTGGTATATGTTGACAGTGCTGCTTGCTTTCGCGAGCATTTTACAGTCAGGTTTAAAATATTTGTTTGGTCTGTGTGTGTGTGGGTGTTTGTGTGTCCCCCCTCCTTAGTAGTCCCTAAGCTCGTGGTTCTGTTCGTCTATGGCATGTTGCAAACTCACAAAGGGTAAAAAGTAAAACTCCATTGAATAAGACACTTATCTATGCCCTGTCAAGGCTACACGGTGTGTAATACATACAATCCACAAGCTGGGCGACATCTGGACCATAAACACAGCTCCATGTCTTGGTCTGTCGCACCTCTCTTGTCTACAGCAGAGCTTTGACTCGTCTCTGAACCGCACAACAACAACTGAAGTAGTTTAATTCTTGTGTCCGATTTTTTTTTCTATTCGCTCCACTCTTGCCATGTCCTACTGAGTAGAGATATTGTCTGGGAGCTTGGAGAGCCATAAAATGCAGAACCAGCCATCAAAGGAAAATTCCTGCATGGTTGACTCCTGGGCAGGAATGTCCTGATTTCATACATGAAGCCTGCTGCCCTGAAAGGAAATTTCCATTTTGGACAACTAGGTCAGCTCGATCCCACATGTTTTTGCGCCTATGCAGGCGGAGATGATATAAAGTTTTGCCTAGATTATATCTGCACATCAGTATGCCTGACGGTTATGCCTCATTTGAGTGGCAGGGTGTCATCTAATTTGTACACGCCTACCTTGCAGAAGGTATGCCTCTGTGAGCTTCTGGGTGGCTAATGGTATACCCTGTATGGAGCCCAGCAAGTTGGCTGAGTCACTACGAGGTCCTACTTGTACTTGTCCTGTTGGCCACTTCAGACAGGTCGTCATGTTAGTAAACATCTAGCTAAACTTATGTGGAACAGACTACAGCTGCAGCTGCTGTCCCAGCCTTGACCTCAAACCATTGACTTTGTCAGCAACCTGGGCTGGAGGTTCGTCCTTGACCCCGTCCATGACGAAGGTCGCGGACTTCTCCAGGTCGCCTCCGCTGCCGCCGTTGTTGTTGAGAGCCGCCACGGAGGGCTTCACGTCTCGCCACGCCGACTTGGACAGGTTCAACTCCTCCCCGCAGTCCACGTCAGCATCGTCTGAGAATGCCTCCTCGTCGTCTACATCGTCATCCACGACAGTCAGGTCGCTGTCCTTCTCGTCCTCGGCGTCGGAGACATCGTTCTTGGCAGGGCTTGAGCTGCGCTCCTTCTCGGGCTTGGCGACGATGGCGGAAGCTGGCTGGGACCACCGCCTCCTCCGAGGTCTTGAGGAAGTTGCGAATCTCGGAGAAGTACGCCTCATCCTTGTTCTCTAGCTCAGCGGTTGGTGAGTCCGCAACGTGTGGACCTTCCTGGAAAAATAAAACCCAGACCCAACGACCTCAAAACATGCGTGATAAAACATTCTCGAATTTGACAAAGACGTTTAAGAATCAAGTGCTGCAAAACAAACAAACAAACAAACAAACCACAACAGGAAAATGGCATTGTTGCTTAAGAATAATAAAAATAATGTCCCGAAAGAATGGAGATGTAGAACTCTCGCGTCTATCAATCAATCTAAAAACAAATTGAGGCATAATCAACTAACGAACAACCAACACAATCAGACACAAAGTCTTAATTTAGAGCTCCCTCATTCAGGAAGGTTTTCAGATGTTTTTAATTTGAATCAGAAAGCAATACTAATTAAAATGAGAGGGATGAAGGATCAGATGTGGACAAAGAACAAAGTTCTGTAACTGATATCTCCACTGCCTCGTTCACCTACTGAAAAGAATGATCCGAAATGATAAACTGCTGCTGTTTATTAGGTGTTAACTTTGGTCCCTGCTAGACACTCCCACATTTCGATCCTAGTCATATATATCTTAGCTTAGCTCATATCCTGCTGGTCTTTTAATCGATTTAATCGTTAATTTGCAGCCTTCTCCTCCCTGCTGGCCTAACAATTTTATTTGTTTATTAATTTCGTAGACTGCCTTTCTAAACATACCAGATCGATGTCTGTAATTAGCGCAAGCATCCTGTTACAGGTGATTTAAAAAAAAATAGTGATCGTTGTTTGTCTCACCTGTTCGTGCTTTTTTAGGTGTCGGTCCAGGTTGGTCTGTTGGCCGAAGGAGCGGTCGCATAGGGGCATCGGAACGGTTTCTCCTTGTTGTGAATGTTGCGCACGTGGCGCTGGAGGTTTGACGAGATGCTGAAGGACCGCTCGCAGTACTTGCACTTGTAAGGCTGCTCCCCGGTGTGAGTGCGCAGGTGCCGGGTCAGGTTAGCCGAGCGCGGGAAGATCTTGCCGCAGAACTTGCAGGCGTATCGCTCCTTCATCTTGCTGCTGACGCTGGCCCCGGCCGGCACCGACTGTGGACCATAGGGGAAAGGATGGTGCGGGGAGTGATGGCTTCCGCCATCCGGCACCTTGTCCATCTTGAGGATCGGGGAGGTAAGGATTTGTCCATCTCTGGGCGCAGCATGCCTAGGTGGTTGATAGCGGCACCGAAGGCTGTCGGCATTCCGGGAATCGGGTAACGAGGGAAGGCCATGAACTTGACCATCTCCTGCTGAAACGACTGACTGATCTTTTCTTTGTCCAGTCTCAGCATCGACTCCATTAGCGAGGCGGGGGCTGGAAACGGGTACGGGACGGAGGTGGGGAACGCGGGGTACTTAGGTTCAGGGATCACCGGCGACCTTAGTTCTCCCCCGTAAATATGCGTCTTCCTTGGCGTCTCCACGGGGAGAACTTCCGGCACTGCCTTCTTGCTCAGATCCAAGGGAGCATCGTCTCTGGACGAGGATCGTCTGGAGGGTGGCGGTGACGTCAGGGACTCTTCTTTAGGTGAGGAAGGAGAGCGCGTTTCGTGCTTGCGGGCAGATTTGGAAAGGTCGAAGGGCATGTCCGAGGAGCCTGAGGACTCAGCCGCAGGTTTGGGAGGTGAAACCACGGGGGAAGGCAAGTGAGAGATCTTGTGGGATAGTCGGGATGCCGCTGTCTCAAGCAAGTGCTTGGCGGAGAAGGGTGAGGACACGATCTCGCCTGGCTCGGCGACCTTCTGGATTTGCATGGACTGACCTCATTCTCTTCGTCCGAGACCGACCCGATGTCGGGGTCACTCCCTAGACTCCCATCAGTCTGGTAGCCGTCGGACAGTTGCCGCAAGTGCTCTCCCTTCATCGACTCCCTGTCGCCTGTGGGGCTGCCTCGGACTCAGAAGCTGCCAGCTTGTCTAAAACGAACCCAGCGTGTCCTAGGGATAATGAGGTTGGAGACAAGGGGGATGTTCCCAGCATTCCTGGAGGGAGCCCTGGCTGCAGAACGGGGAAAGCGCTGCTAAGTGGCGGGAAGAAGTAGGGTGGGCGGGGACTGTACAGGTTCATGTACCCGGGATTGAAGTGGGGCGAAGGTTGGCTGCCGGGAGACAGGGCCATGGGGTTGAGCTTGTCTTGCGGGTAGCACAGGCGCATCCCCGATCGGAGCGCGCCCTCGCAGAAGCGCTTGTGCTTGCTGAGTGAGGTGACAGTGGAGAAAGCCTGGCCGCAGTCCTTGCACTTGATCTGCTGGCGACAGTCCGCGTGCATGCGCTTGTGTCGGCACAGGTTGGAAAACTGAGTGTAAGCCTTCAGACACACCTGCAACCAGTCGATATATTAAAAAAAATTATTAATGAATTATTCATCATGACCTACCCGACCTTATCCACTATTAACATACCGACAACTATATCATTTCAATCCTCCTCCTCTTCCTCATCATCATCATCATCATCAACAAATCTACAACCACTCCACTCCTACGACCACGACCACAATCGTCATCGTCAAACCCCAGAAGAAAATCTCAATATTTATGTTGACGTATTTGTATTTTGTATTTACTAGAAGAGCTGTTTGACATCATTCGAGCAAATTCTTCCGTCCACGAGCTCACGTGCAAGCAGAAACGTTCGCACTTTCACACTTACCACTCACGAAACGCACTCTCGCAGCCCATTTATTCCCGCATGTATGCAAGACTCACACACTACAACCAGAAAAGGGAGAGATGCAACTCACACGGCTATTGCGTACCTCACACTGAAAGGGTTTGACGCTGCTGTGGATGTGCTGGTGCTGCTTCAGACCGGAGGAAGTGGCGAACGTCTTGCCACATTCTGAGCATGCGTGGCACCGGGCCCCCACGTGCTGGGACCGGATGTGACGCTGGAGGTTGCTGGGGTCCGTGAAGACTTTGTCGCAGTTTTCACACGGATAGCGTCTGTCCTCGTCGTGAGTTACCTGGGTGAAGAACGATAACGTGTAACTAAAAGCTTATACTGGAAATTTCTTTTCTGATAACCAATATTTTGCACGACCTTCTCCGAGAGATTCAAAATACAAGATTTCAAAAATATTTTCTGTTAAAATAAAAGAAATGAAAATGAAGATACCTTCCAAACTAAACTTTGATTGTTACACTATGAGTCTCGACTCACCTGATGCCTAACCAGATTCGATTTCCACTGGAAAGACTTTGGACATTGGTCACACTTGTACTCGCCTTCTTGACCACCTTCTTGTTCCATACCAGAGTTCTCACTGTCCAGACTGTAAAACAGATGAAAATGGCATTCATTACCTATAACATTTCATTCATTCTCAGAATAGTTTCAGGGTTAACACTTATTCCCTACTTGTTCTTGTCTTGACATTTTTCTACCAGTGTCTCTCTTCTCCTTACCTATCTTGTGGACATCCACAAACCTCGCAAACAATTCGACATTTTTTAAAAATTTCTCAGTCGAAACATGAAACTAGAGGGATGAGTCTAAGAAAGACAAGCCATTCAACAGAAAATTTATTTTTGTGCGCGTGCATCCCGACCGTCGTGAGAACCGAGAAACATGTCCCTGTGTAATTTCACACCTACAACACTTTTCACCTGCATCACTACCCCTCCCCCCACTTTACCCAACTCCTCCACACCTCCGGTCCGCGAGATCAGCGCGCGCCCATTCATCTGGCAGAAAGTGCCGTCGATTGTCCGCGTGCGGACCACTGCATCTGCCTCGCGCCGAGGCCCAACTTATTTCCTGCCGCCTCGAGTCGTGCCTTTCTCCTACCTGACGGCCGTCTTCCTGCCGTCCCCTCCTGCATATCTTTGATAGGATGATTCCAACTTTCCTGCATTGTCCACAATTACCGGCATTACAGCCCTGGCTTGTGATCAGGCGCAAATTGAAAATCGATGGGACTGATATTTCGCCTCCTCCCTGTCGGCGGCCAGGTTCGGGTTATCTCTATCACAACAGCTGTGAAAATTTGTTCGCCGAGGATTTCAATTTCCTCCCACAGGGGGGAGCGACGCGGCTTTTTGGCGTGTGACAAATTAAAATCATTAGAAGCTGACGGATGCTCCAACATCTCCAGCCGGCAGAGAGAGAGAGAGTCCTTTAGGGTAGGGGGAGAGAGAGAAGGTGGAGACCGTGCGGGTAGACACAAGATGGTGGCGATGGGTGGCGATGACGTTTGAGAGATGGAAAGGGTTTGAGATGAGTCTTTCACAAGCTTGCTGACAGATGGGGTGTTGACATTATTCTCATAAGGGTGGGTGAGATGTGGTGGTGAGGGAGGAGTAGGGGACAATCGATTAGGCCAACTATGTGTATGTCACTGATCGGACATCTTGAAGGCAGACGCTTGTTGCAAAGAGATTGCGGCCAACAGAATGACTGGGAGGATTGTTCGTTGTGAAAGACCGTCCCCACATTTCACGTGTTTATTTATAATTTGTTTTAGGGGGGAAACCATGACAACACAAACCTTAAAGATCCGTTCACAAATAAAAAAAAAAGTCCACCATTTTTAACACCGGTTTGAACGTTTCCCAATAAAACTACTGACTAGTATTCTTCCATCCTCTAACCCCTTACTTTCCTTTGTCCCTTTCACACACTTCCAAGCTATCTTCTCGATAATTTCATCTTAAAATATGGTTCTGTCATAAATACTTCAGAGGTAACTCAGCTCACCTTTTTCCATCGCTGTCCACGCGGTCCTGCGATGTGTCGAGGGTCATGCTGCGGACGTAGCTCTGTGACTTGGAACAAGCATAGGTCTGGTGCCTTCGGAGGGCAACCTTCGAGCGAAACACTTCTCCGCAGTCTCCACACGGGTACGCCTGGTTGTCTGCGACAGAGAGACCTTCCTCATGAATATGCATCGAGTCGAGGCTCACAGGTAATACTCGGATGAATTTTTTTTTTTTTTAAAGGGAGACACTTCGATTAATTATTAAATTGCAATGAGTTAACTCCCCCTTCCTTCATCCTTGCGAAACAACAGTTTTCAACTTTTTAACATGTAAAACTCGCAAGAAAGGGGGTAATGAATTACCCTCTTCTTTCCAAATAACCAGCTTAATTTTTTCATACAACAGCAGCTGACAATGGTTAATGCAACTGCGAGGGCGATGCAATTGCTCTTTGCTGGAGGGTTACCTGTCCTGGGTCTGCGTTTAAACGGATGGGAATAGGCTGACGGGGAGCAAGGAGGCTGGGACTTGCAGGCAGTGCGCGTCACCCTGCCTCCGGCAATAGGGTGGCGGCACACAATACCCGAGAGCGGGCGGGGTGAGGGGAAGTTACCGCCGCGCAGACGATGACGTGAAATGAAAGTCCAATGAGTTTTCAGCGAGACAAAAGAAGGTTGACTGGAAGGAGGGGACAGATGGAAATGTCGACAGAAAAGGATGAGAGAGAGATATAAGGGGGTGGGTGGATGGGTAGGTGGGTGGGAGAGTGTGCGAAACGGGTGGAGGCGCTTGCAAACGCAGCAGCGCGGTGCCAGGGAGAGGGCGCGGGTGCAGGGATGCTCGGGTAGCCAGCAGCTAGGAGCGAGGAGCTATGAACGTCCAATGATCCTTGACGAACACAAAAGACAACTCGGGCACGCCGAACTTTCCCTTCCCTTCTCCTGTCCGCGGCGCCTTACCAAACAAAACCCGAGGCAAACATGCGATGAGAGAGAAAGAGAGAGAGAGACGATACTCCCCCACCCTCTCCCCAAGAAAAAAAAATATAAAGAATGAATGAATGCAGGAGCTCTTACAGAAGCCTTGCAGCCTCTCATGTCAGCAGTCGGCACCCAGCAGGTGGCGGTAGTGTTGATCATAACAATAAGTAGAAGTAATTTTTTAGTCTTCTTACTCCATCCTTTGCTCTTATCAAACTTGGTAATCAGATGTAAAGGACAGTGTGTGCGTGCGTGTGTGTTTTGAGAACAGGGGAAAATGACTAAAAGAGAGAAAGAAAGAGAGATAAAAAGAAATAAAAAAGGTGCATCGATACTCAGGTCTTAATGAAAAGGACTGCCTGGGACAAAGACTGCGAAAAGGTGGCGTCGTCTGGGAATACAAGACGCCGCATCACTAGAGGTGTGTCCGTGTGTCTGTGTGTCTGTGTGTGTGTGTGAGAGAGAGTGGGGGTGTATTTGTGTGCGTGCGTGTCGCGATGGGGGAGGAGGTTGACGGGCGCATAGATTTTTTTCTGATTTGAATATCGTTCTCGCTCTCTGCGCCTCCTCCACCCTCATCCCCCTACCCCACCCTCGTGGCAGGGTGCGCGCAAGACTCAGCTGCCTCTGCGCCTCGACAAGGGGAGATGACCGTGCTTACTCGTCTGCCTGCTGCCTCGGGTGGCAGCTATGGGTGAATACATGAATTCGCAATGAAGATAAATAGGACGGCGGAGGAAAGGTGGGGGTAGCGTGCGCGTGCGTGCGTGGCGCGGTCCTCCCTCACAGGTCGCAGCACCCGCTACAACATGGGGTGGGCCAAGTAAAAACAAAACAAACAAAAACACAGCAAACACAAATTAAAGAATCGTTCTGGGTGGATAAGTCAAGGGTTAAAGAAAAAGGATCAGGTTTGATCAATGTAAAGCAAGCGAAACTTTTTGAAGATGCTTTTAATTATTTTGAAATGCTTATTTCGATTGTAAAAGAATATAATTTCATGAACAAATAAAACACTTAAGAAGCTCGCAATGTCATCCCCATCCACAATTTTCTGTCAACCACGATCTTGTGCAGTTGTAACTTGGCATTGTATGTCTTGTAGCTAGGGTCGGTGGCACTCGTAAACCAAATGAACAATATTCCAGACAGGAACAAAGCTCGACTGGCCTACTTCTATTCCTCTCACTCATTCTCTTTCTCTCTTATTTTTATTTGCGTGGGCTTCACATGTTGTGAGTCACTCCAACTTCCATGCTGGTTAGGTTAAGGTTGAAATTAATCATAACGGTTTACAAGAATCAGCTTATCATGATGGCCACCCGAGCCTTGTACAAGTCTATTTCAAAATGAATGATGGGTGCTTTCCACATCCTACAAGCAATTGTAAACAAGGAGAGAGAAACAACACCCGCAGACGACACATTAGACAGGCAATGACGATAAGCAGTAGTTGTGGTGCAGGGGAGTGGTGGAGTTGAAGGTGTCGGGTGTGGTGGCAGCAGATAGTATTATGAGGGCCTGACGTCTTTCAGTAGACGTTTCCTGAGCAGATGGCTTCCACCCTGGTGAGAGGGCGTGGGGTGAGGAAGGGTGCGGAGGACAGAGGAAGCGGGTGGTGGAAAAAATCCCAACAACTTGAAGATTATCTGGAGGCCGACAACTGCCTTAGTGATGATTATGATCTGCGGTAGCAGTAACTAGGCGACCGTGCAGTCACTCTCTAATTTGGCATTGTTCACGCTTAGATTGGCCCTGTCCCCCATCAACCCCATAAAACGCAGTCATTTCCTGACCCTTCACCTTCCCCCATCTGCGGAACTACTCTACAAGGAGCTGCATTCCCATATCCGCCTGGGACATACCGGGGTGGTCCCGTGTCATAAATCCATCGCCAGAAGAGGTTTCTACCGTTGAGAACACAATGGAATTGAACACTTTCTTTCTGATCCAAGCGGCCCTAAACCAGAGCGATAGCGGGTCGACTTTCAGTTGAGCTGGGAAGTTCTTTGCGGTTTCCTGTTTTGACGATCTGCGCATGAAGACGTGAAGCGGGCACGTCACGTAGCAGCGAGACGTCACCACTGCAGTCCACGCATGCGCGAACCCTATACCCTATCTTGTCTCCCACGGTTGTTGTCTGCATGTGTGACTTTCGGTAAAACAAACAGGATAACTTGTGACGTCACGTCCGTTAGGAGACTCGGGTAACAGCTTTCGTGAATGATTATCCAACAGTCGAAATGAGCTGTTCTCTACTGCGGTTGGGGGAGTGTGAGAGAGAGAGTGAGTGAAAAAGAGGAAAGAGGTGTAAGGGTGTGGATCCTCCTCGTTAAAAGCAGCACTTGTTGACTACAATACGATGACGCTGAGGTCAGATAAGGGGAGCTAACTCCCGTGTCCCCAAACGTGACACAGACGGTAATTCCCAGCGGGCCTCCCTGCCCTCTCTCATGACCTCACCTCAATTGCGCACCCAGGTAGAAAGGGCTATGCACCTGATGAAAGAAAGCACACGAAACATGGAACTCATTTCCCCTGAGATACAAAAAAAAAAAGTTCGTTTCATGTCATCCGTCTTTTGACTTTTGGCATAAGTACCCTCCCTCCTTTTCTCTCTCTCCCTCGGCCTTTCTTTTATCCACTCCCTCTCCGTCCTTTTTACAAGTAGGGAGAGGGGGCTATATTTTGACACGATGAAGGGCGTTGTCCAGTGTGACCCTTACTGAACCTGACCTAACCCCTGCGTGTGAGGACAGGGAGATAAGCCGCGACTGGGAAATGAGGGGTTACGGCAGTGATCTTTCCCCTGTCGCGGTGCGCTATCAGTCGACGAGAGACCAGTGACAATGAAACGACGACGAAGATTGGTCAGCGTTCATGACGGGCGCCTGTCTGTGTTTTCTATCCTTTTCTCTCTCTCTTCTTTAGAAAAAAAAAAAAAACAAAACTTTTCCCACCACGTGTTGCCTCAGCGTTCACTGCCGCGTGGATACCGCGCGGACACCGCGCAAGTCTTTGCGCACACGCCACCTTGATGGCGTCTTCATTTTTTTTTTTCTCTCTTCTCTGTGCTGGAGATGGTGACATGGGATGGGGAATGGGGAGGGGGAAGAAGGGAGAAGTAATCCTGCAAATGAAAAGCCCGTCCCCTTCGAAGGATCGCAGGGGCCTAATTGTTCCCCAATCCCTTGCCTCGTGGCAGGGAGACAAGAGAAGACAGGTGTGGGACACTGAGGCATTTAAAAAAAAGTAAAAAAAAAAAAAAAAAACCTTGAGGGGGGAAGGTTGGGGTTGGTGGAGGAGGACGGCGCCGTCATAGCCGGACAAAACAAAGCCAGGCAACGCGCTCAGCACCTGACAAGCTCGGTCCCCCCCTTTCCCCTCGCACACCCCTCCCTGTTTCCGACTTTCTTTAGGTTTCCTCCCATCTGTGGGTAAGTGGCGTCTCTTCCGCCGGGCGTATCCTTTTGTAAGAAGTTGTCTTTCAGCGTCTACGACGGCAGAACACCCCCCACCCACATCTTCTCCTTCTTCCTCTTCTTCGCTTCGTTCGCTCGCTTTCATCCAAACCCCTTTTCGCGAGTATTTTCAAAAATAAAGTGCACAGCAAACAGTCAGCGGCGAGGACAGAGGGACCCGGAGTGGCTCTGAATGCCAGGCGAGCAGCTGGAAGACTAGTTCACGTGAGAAACTTCTGCTTTTTTTGAGAGGTGACTGTCCGTCGACACTGGTGGATGACTGGATTGACAGAAATATTCTCCCTCTTCTCTTCTCTCTTGCACGCGCATGCGCACACACACACAAGGGATGAAAAAAAAAAGGTTGTGAGAGGAACTCTTCATCATACATCCCATAAAAATCACCAATCTAAATTCCTGCCAAGGGACGCAACCTAAACAATAGTAGTTTCCGTTCTTGGAGTCAGACAAACCATACAGCAGAATAACAAGATTGGAAAGGATCACTGAACACTGAGGAGGTAGCACGCGCTCTGGTACAAGTGAGAGAAGGGAGAGAATGGTGAAAGAGAAGGTATCTGGTGGCACGTTTACGCCCGAAGACAATGATTCCCCATGAAGTTTTCTCGACAAAAAAAGAAAAGTGGTTCAACAGCTGACGATAATGAAGGGGTGGGAAAAGAATCCTTAAAAAAAAAAAACTCGGAAGATGGTATGAACACAGTGTACTCTGCCGTGCCGCAAACCCGTCTCCCAATTCTTTTGTTCACGCCGACACTAAAGCGAAAAAAGAAAGACCTTGTTCACACCACAGGCAAGTTTTTTTTTTTTTTTAACTTTTGATAAAGAAGGTGGAAGGGAAAACTTTCGATAGACGAGCATTCTGTGGTGCAGAGGTCGCGTGGGTTCGCATAAACTTACCTTTAATAGACGAGCTGTTGGGGAAAGGGGTACATTTTCCAACTTTGTTGCGAAGATTGACTTTCGAAACTGCGGGAACTGGACGGGCCAGGCCGGACGACCAGCCAAGGGGGTCGCAAGGGGTCATAAAGAGTCGAGTGTGAGCCTCATTGCAGAGGCGTTGGGCACAAACAGGGGTGCATTTCCCTTCAGGAAGGAAACGCCATCAGCGCCAAGACACAATCAGAAGGACGGCAGCGTGCCCGCGTCCCGGCCAAAGGCATCTTAGGCTTGTTCTTGGGTATAATCTTTCATTGTGATGAGGAACAGTCGCGTCACAGCGTTCAAAGGTCACGCGGGCCCAGGATTCATGCTAATTTTCCAAAAATTCTGCGTCCTTAATAACTAATTAAACCTCTTTTGCGTGTAAGAATGCCACGATTTCGCATAAATGCCAGTTGTCTGGCCGAAGCACACGTGATCCCTAAATCAATCGATCCGGTCTCACACGAAAAAGAGCGACACGGACATAACAAGACAATCTTCTACGTGCATACATTATTTTACAGCTCTGAAAGAAAACGAAGTCTTTTTTTTTTCCAGTATTCCCGAGTCTTTCGTTTGCATATCTAGACAAGAAAATAGTAACAAAACTCCACGTTTATAGTCCATAAACGGTGTTACTCTCTGTCAAACATTTTTAGACGTCTAAACCTTAACCCCTACTCCCTACCCATTCCTCATCCAAAGAAATGTGCTGCACGGTAAGACACAAGAGAGGGCGGGTATCTTCTTTCCACCCCTTTCCCCCAATCTCACTATCTAAAAGCCTTCATTGCCCACCCTGTGAGAAAAACTCAAGGCAGACTTGACCGGGATCGATTCTCCCAGTGAGCTGCCATCACCAGGCAGGTAAACGAGTGCAGGTAGGTGGGGTATTGTGGGTGGTGGGGGAGGGGAAAAGAGATTTGGGTGTATGGCATGTCACGCCAAGGCGCTATCTAGTCCTCACAGCTTTTTCCTGGAGTCAGGCGCCTGACAATAGCACAGGTGTTTGGCATGCAAGGTCGAGAGAGAGAGAGACCTCTTTTGTCTAAGTCCCAGTCCTCTTGCACTTCTCCACCCCTAGTACCCGGTCCTCACTCTCGCTGAAGCTTCCCCCCAACGTCCATAGCGAATCAAAATGGTTCTTCATAAATCCTTCGCAAAAGGCCTTGCGAAGAAGACGGGGTGGTAAAGGGGAGGTGGGTGTGGGAGGTGTGCTCGACGCAGTTTTACACCCGTTCAATGTCTCATGAATATTCCTAATGACGTCATTGGGTTTGTCGGGTGTCGCGTCACCTTACCGCCAGACGGTTCTTCCCCTTGCAAAACGGTTTTTTTTTTTCCCTTAACGACACAATTTTATTTTAATTTTGCACCTCCTCTGCTTAGAGAAATATTAGAAAGTACTCATAATCTAGTGTGAACCTCCAAATCCCGTTCAGTAGTTACTGATACCTCTCTCTCTCTCTCACATACACAGAGAAGGAAAGAAGGATAACTGAGAAATGATATCTGCTTTGACATTTAACGCTGTTCACTCCTCTGGTCTAGAAAAAATTCATTTTAATTTCTCAAATAAACGGCAGGGAAAATGTCTGGTGATAGGGTCAAAGCCACGCGCTCTTGAAACGAAAGTAGTTGTTGGACATTGTGGTTGGCGACCAGCACAGGTCAGCACGAATCACCGACCTCACGGGCCTGACAAGCCGACAGGACAACTTCTCACTCCCTGCTGAGGCTGGACTCAACTTCGTCAAAATACGGGTAGAAATCATGGCCCCAAGGATTAAGTTTTCGATCCGAGAACAAGTCCACATTTTAATCGCTTAATTTAAGTAACACAAGCGTGAGGTTAATCATCCGGATGGCGACATAAGATCAGGGTACGGATGGAGCATGAGAGAATGAAGGAAGGGTGTAGTGAGGTGGCCAGAATGAAAATCATCAAACAGGTTAAAGTTCTCTGTTTCAGACGAATGACAGTGGGGATGTTAAAGAATGGTTTTAACAATCAAAACACCGACTAAACATTTTGGTCAAAATTAAGAGTTTGATGAAAAGTGCTTCACCAAGAAATGATCAAAAATTGTTGGTTTATTTTTTTAGCTGTCACACTGTCTCCAGGTAATGATCCTGGACGAATCATTTAAAGTTTCTTTCTACCTTCCTGATCGATAGGAAAAAAAAAGACTTTTCGAATGTCATCGTTGTAATCCAGTAAAGACAATTATTCAACCCATCTAATCAGATAAAAGGTAAATGGGGAAGGAGGAGGATAGGGATAACGAAAATGAAGAAATGTGATACAACATGAAATCACGAACGGTGGGCAGAGACACAGAGCTAAACCCTGTAATTTATCTCTCCAATTTACATTCTTTTATCTGCCTAGTCGCTAAGTGACAGCAAGCCTCAGCTTAAGAACAAAAACACTTCTACATTTTCGCAGTCCTTCTCTCTCTCGTGTGTGTGTGCGTGCGCTCGTTGAAAGTATGAACATAAATCTGTAATTGAGCTCAGGCACAAAGCCTCATCATAACTGTAAAGTGATAAATTATGCTAAGTACTAAAAAAAATCAACATAAGCACAATCTTACGCCATATAAAGACCACCGCTGAAAATTCAAAGAACAAAATAACCACACCGACCAATATTTTGCAACATTTATAACATGCTTACCTTTACTGTCCAGTCACTCTCATCGGGGTGGCAGCAAAGGACAAACCCAGATACATTCTCAACTATCTTCGCAATATATTTTTTATCTTTTTTTTTTTCACTCAGTCTCTCAGACCAAAGTGACAAAACTGCAACTATCCTGGTCAAGTGAACAGAAGAACAAATACAGGGAGTGTTTCCTCCGCTCTGTCGGCGAGGCAGGACCGTGGACCACTGGGGGGCTAAGTCTCGGCTAAGTCTCGGCTAAGTCGCTGACCCCGACTGTGAGCTCGCTACACGCCCCGCGGTGTCGCAGGACTTCTGAACGGTTTGTCTTCGAACTGTGGAGATAGCCACTCCTGACGCCCAGCAGAACAGACGCTCAGTGCTGACGCGCCTAGCGGGCTGACAGTGGAAAGACGAGGACAGATTGGCGCGACGGAGGGGCCAGCCCAGCAAATGAGCCAATAGAAATGGGCCATCCTTTTCGCTTTTTGCTGGTAGGAAGCGTCCACTCGAAGGACGGACCGCTTGAATCCGAGGCAAAGTTTGTCTCCCCCTCCCCTCCCGCATACAACACCCTCCCCACCACCACCAATCGACCCTTCTTCTTCCACCGGCTTGTCAAAGCATCCATCTTCACAAAATACAGAACGATAGAGTCCCTTCTTTTCTGTCTCTATTTCTCTCGCACCACAACCTATCCTATTCACAGCCCCTGTTATCCTCCCGGTCTGGGTTTTTTCCCCCTTGTCACTTTTTTTTTTCCTTCTTGTCTTTCCACCCACCGCAACACCCGACCAAACTATTTCAATTCCGTCGAGACAGACAGCGGGTCGCATGCTCTCCAGTAGCACGGCCGTCGCCACCCCTTTAATCGGATTACGGGTACCCGCCACTTCGCTACCCCGGTGGGCCACCGCGTGGACACGGCGCAGCCAGCGACTCCACTAGGATCGCCGGTGACTCAGTGGTACTGTCGAACTTTGCTCATCCACTCTCCGTGCACTCGCTCCCCTTCTTCGTGAGCGAGAAACCTAACAACGTAGACGAGCGACCGTCGAGGGCGAAATGTCCCCGAGGACAAACCTTTCTGTTCATGACTGATCGAAGTAAAGATTCCGATTCATGAAGAAAGCTGCGATGAGAACATTTCTCTGCCGAGAAGGAACTATAGACTTTACATCTTCATCTTGGCTGTAACAGTGGCCAAGTACACACTCCTTCTCCTTCCATCCGATCACTAGTAGAAAGCTTTGATTGTCCCATAGTATCAATGTCAACTGTACTTTACGGACATCGTACTGGATGTGAGTGAGTGAGTGTTGGATGGGCTGATGACTGAATGGGAGGGGAGGCAGAAGTAGGGGTGATACTAAAATGCTGTTCAAAATTCAAATTTATTTTTTTTTTCCCTACTCTCCGTGTCTCACACACATTCACACACTCACCCATCCACACGTCCTTTCATCTAATATTTGTTCTCGCTTACTTTCCATCCATAGTAAATTGTTCACTATTGTCAACACAGTCGTCACCATTTTCATCAAACAGTCTCACTAACTCTGCACATCACTAATCACCGCCATTTGTTCGAATACAAAGCATCGGCTGATTTGACTTCATCATGGTTCAAAGTCCAACCCTCTGATCCACATGCCTGGAATTACTCAATGTCTATCCATGGCGCAATGCTGTTCACTACTCATCGCTGCCCACTGCAAACACAAGTGAACTTTACCAGGAGGATGCGGATGCATGATGTTCGAGAACTGAAATAGATATTATGGTCTCGTGTCAAAGTCCACAAAGTTCACCTTGACTATATGAGTGTATTTCATGGAAAAATACACGATGGTTCATTAGATTATAATCTAACGGTCAGCTGAAGCTGAGGTGGTCAGGAAAGTGACTGCAAACTTAGACGATGACAAATACAATAAAAATGTCAGAAAAACAGAAGACATCTGATTTATAATAGTCTAATTTTGTCCAGTTTGTGCTGGTTGCTGGTGCAACTACTTGCAACAATTCTGAAGGGTGTGGAACGGATATAGACTTTGGTCTTCGTGTCCCAGAAATCAGTATTTAAAAGGTAGAGCAAGCAGAGCTGGTGCTGATGGTGTCGTCCTACTGACGGGGTGTAGATGGTAGAGGTTAGACGAGAACTCTTGCAGCAACAAGTGTTCTCTGCACACATCCTCTTGGCTGGTTTTCGTGGAAGGGACAGGTTGAAATGCACATATAATCAGCAGTGCCAATGTCGCCCGTGTGTCACCACAGGCTCGCCTTGCGTCTCTAAGTGTGTGTGTGGAGAGAGAGAACGGAGTAGGGGCGGTGACGGACGAAGAGGTCAGTTGTAAAGTTGAGGAGGCTAGTGCTCTCTGATATTTTCAGGTGGTCTCTTCGTCTGTCTCTAGTTAGCAGCGCCGTTTCTTACTCTCCTTCGAACCTTTTTATTCCTTCTTTCTTTTGTTCATTCATTCGTACTGCGTGCACATTCCATCCCTCCATTTGTCACTGCATTGTTACCAACAACTTAAGGTCCAAAAACTCTTCTCATATACCAAGGATGTCATGTAACAGATCAAGAGGAAGGAGAGAAGGAAACTACAGAAAGGAGTGGCGAAAAGTTGGAAAAGGGGTGACAACAGTGAAGAAAGAAAGATGGGATTTCCCAAGAAATTCGATGAACAAACACGACGGCTCAGCCCCCAGTGCTTGCCACCATCCCCATTGCTACCACTCTCCGTCCTTCAGACGGTCCCCGGCTTTGTCCACTTACCTCTGGTGGCTAACAAAACCTCCCTCTCCTTTTCCTCGGACACTCAACGGAACCTTCTCACCTGGTTACTAGGTACCTACCTGTCCCCGTGACGATGATGGCAAACACGAGGCTAGCACCAGCGGTTGTCATCTGCTACACGCGGACACCGCTCGCCTCACAATGACCCTCAGTCCGCAAACATTAACCCCTCGGCAGTCAAAAGCCTGTACCTTCTGACGCCCATCGCACCCAAAGGCATCCGTGCTGCCACGTCTTCGCCAAATCCCAAGCGTTTGGTGGTCCTCGGCTGCAAGCCTACCCGGTAAGAAGGGCGGGGGTGGAGTAATGGCATTCTTTCCTTATTTATCCCTGTTCCTCTACCCCTTCCCTTGACAAGATGTACCACTTGTTTTGACTGTCTCAAACCTGCTACAAATTTTCAGATTGTAAAACAAAGATGACGATCCAGAAACTCTTCAGGATGCGAGTGTTTTTTAGCTTTTCTTCTCACAGAAGTATTTATTCATCATTTTGTCCACTAAAATTTCTTTGTACTGCTGATGGGGTCTTTAGAGAACGATTTGCCATAACCTGTATCAACTCTTGTCGAAATAAAAGTAGGTGCAACGCTCTCCTGATATTAATTGCTCATAAATCCATCCAACCGGCTTATCCCACCAAAAAGGGGGGAAAAAAGAACGAAGGAAAGAGACATAAATCAAAATTATTACGGATTTTGTCTTAACAAAACCTAGCACAAAAAGAAAAAAAAAAATGAAACCGTTTTCAACAAGAAAAAGAGAAACAAGAGAAATGTTTCACTTAACGCCATCAATGCCAGAGTACTACTGCCTACAGCAAGAGATCTTGACAGAGTGCACCACTTTAATGACAAGATCTGTCAGCCAAACACCAGCCCCTCTCTCACACGAGAAGTAGTAGATTCTGGAGCTATCGAGGGCAGTACAGGGAACCCCCCATAAACTTCTCAAGGACGCTATAAATAAGTTTTGACACAATATTCGAGATGACGTTCGGGGTCAAGTTGCCTAGCTACATGACTGCATTATTGAACACATGAATATATATTGACGGACCATCTGTTCGTAAGTAATTTATGAACTGAGAGGGATCAACATGTTTATGATGAGCTGTAAAACCCATCGCACGGTTCTGCTCCATCAATACTTTGGCCCACATTCTCCTCAGTAGTCTCGGCGAACCCTCCGCAGTTTCTTTCCGTGCTTGGAAAAGGCAGTGATGAGGCTGACGATGCTAAAAGGTTTGTAAGATGAACTGTGGGCCTCTGGGTTTCCGGGAAAGTGTATAAACTATTGAAGTTCGGACGGTTCGGTAACCTAGTGGTTTAAAGCCATTTGGGGTTTTAAAGTTCAGATTTCGTACCCGGGATACGTGTACTTGTGTTAATGTACCACCTGTTGATAAGGTTGGCTACTGGGTGTTTTCTCCGAGTATTAAACTCCCAACTTCTCTCCATTCTCTAATGAAATTACTTTTAAAGCACTTTCCTAACTAAATATGCCCAACAATCAACTATGAATGAATAAAGGACTGCAATGGCTGGACCTGCGGTTGATTAGTATTTTAGTTCTCTAGCCTATCAATCTAGACTGAGACGTATCAAAGCAAAACTTCATCGAACAGACAGACAGACAGACAGACAGACAGACAGACAGACAGACAGACAGACAGACAGACAGACAGACAGACAGACAGACAGACAGACAGACAGACTAACTCCTACAGCTTACTCAGATGTACGCCAATTAGCCTTGCCACCCACTTCGAGATGACTCACGTGACAAAGCCTACCGTCAGTACACTCGTTACAAATGGTTTTAATGCTGCAGCCACTTACATCCCTCCAGCCATTCCCGCTGTCACCCATGTCCGAACCCTGCTTCTCCACGCACGACTGCTCCGCGTTCAAAGATCATTAAGAGCTTGTGAGAGAAAGTATCGAACAGGTGTCTCCTCCATGCCTGGAGTAAGGCCTTTGAAAAGCTGCTTCTCTTTGTCCGCCAGGCCCGTACACCTGCATACCTGTCATTCGCTGGCATTGTCGGGTGCCGTCCATAAACCGCTTGCCCGCACGTCTTCAAGAGCCGTTAAGTGTTGGTTTACGGTAGCCTGCGGCGGGGCCACGTGAAAAAGCCGTACAAAGTGACGTCACGGTTAGAGTCGTTAATGACGTCATGGATAGCTTCTTTAAAGTTAGCTACACCCGAAGGTATGTGTGCGTGAGTGCGTGTGTGTGTGGGTTGGTTGGTGGGGGTGAGGAGGCAAAAGGTGTGATGGACAGAAGAGGAGAGGACCGCTCGCCTCCGTGTACTCGTGCACGCGCGTGCACATACACACAAAACATGTGCGCGTACACTCTTAATTAAATAAAACCATTAGTTGCACGTACAGAAGCACTATGGCAAACAATTCAGAAGAATGACAGAAAAAGTAAAACACACACATAAATAATGCAAAAAGGAAAAGTGAAGACAAAGTAAGAAAAAATGTCTTCATGGACATTCAGGACACTACCAAAGAAATTTTAAAAAAAAAATTCAAAATGCAAGAAAGACTGAGGAATTAAAAGAACTGCTTAAAAGGTTCAGCGAAAAGAAACTCAAATAACGCGACAATTTTCCCAGTTATCAAAATTGCTTTCCAAAACAAACAAACAAAGAGCTCAGTGAGTAAACAGAGAAAGTGATATGAAAACGAAGTGAATATCATATGTAATGGTAAAAAGAAAAGAGCCACAGAAGTAGAAAGAATTATTTTACAGCTCATCATACCTTCATCAACTTTGTGCATAGACTCCAGTTCCATCTCTGGGTAAAGGGCATCGCGAGCATACAGGAGCATTTCTTCACCTGGACGAATGTCCCTCACCGTCTTGTAAAACACCTGTAACAGCACAGACCACCTCACTGCAATGTCAACCACATTTCTTTCATAAATGAAGTGAAAGTCCTCTCTAAAATTAACCTTTCTTTCTAATTTTTCCACCCCTCCCTACATACATCTGTGCGTGGCACCACACCATCAAAAAACTTCCCTCCCATTACTGTTTGCTGACTTTCCCTAAATATCACAACAAGATCAGCAAATAATTTGCATTTGATGGTAGCATTGATCAGATAACAAGCACAACAAATGTTGAAATCTGTGTTCTTTGTGTTTACAAAACAAATACAAGCCTAAACGGACAATAGTCTTGTAGAAACTATCTTCTTCACGGGTAAGTATGAACACGGCATGAAGCCCACAAATAAAGTATTTAGTTTCTTAGTCAGCTACTAAGCTGAGATACAAGATAGTTTTCACAAATATCTAAATCTTCAGTCCTCCAACCTTCATCTTCTCTCACAGATAATCTCTGAGCTATTTGCCGACGGAACCCGATCCTCAGAAAACCGTTTTCAACGAGCATCAACAGAGTCTGAGGGCTTACAGGTAACAAGGAGGCCCACACACACGAGGGTCGTAACAAGGAGGTCGGGGGAACCTTTGCTAGCCCCTGATGAGAGGGGCGGTCCCTGTGGGGCAATGTTTGAGCACATCAGCGTCATACTATCCACCCTCCGCCGCCGAGCTCACAATTAGTGTCTCATCATTTCCATTATGTCGGCGGGTGGAGAAAGCACGAGGCTCTCTACTCTAACGCAGCGATGACCCTATGGCCTTCTAGGTGGCAGAGTTACACCCGACGAGTTCAGCTGGGGTTAGGCTGAGCTGGTCAAGTTGGGCAGTGTTCGGATCCTTAGTTTTCCAATTTTTTTTTTTTTTTTTTTAAAAGCGGCAACAACGGATGGAAACCAAAACTTTTCAGTAGCTGGTAACTTGTTCTGTCAATCGTCTTTTCATCTACTGCAACAGCAAAAGATATAATAAACACATGTTAGAGAAGAGAAAAAAACGGTATTTGTTTCAAAGACGAAGGAAAGGCCACCGAGAGGAATTTTGGATAAAACAACGGTATGGGCAACCACGTGTTTGAGGAGATTAAAGGGGCAGTATCAATGCGGCTAGAGTCTGCTACTGCTATGACGAGACTGAAGGGTCAGACTGAAAGCTGCTCGAGGTTGACACTAATATGCTTATGGTTTAAAGGGAAAGTGTCGACCCTGCTGACTTCCATCGATGAAAAGCTGGCACTGACAATGTGAGAAAACTACTGACCTACCCCTTCACCATACCTATACCATCATGTCATGATGGCGCATCCATTCGAAAAAAAAATCATAAAATGTTCTCTTGTCTTAAATAACTATTTCAAAAACTTTTTTCATGCTTACACCTAAATTAATTGTTTTTTAAAGCTGAACCTTAATCAGCGCTACCCTGTTCACTCTAAGAAGCCCACTTCCATCAGGTAGGAAGACAGGTACAAAATCTTTCTTTTTTTTTAAAAAAAAAAATCTGATTGCACCTGAGTGATTCGAAATTGAATATATGGTGTCCCAAGCTAGGAAAAAAAATGTGTCTGCTAATGCTTCAGACAGTGTTCACTTTGTGATATCCTAGCTGCCTCGTGTCCACAGCTGAACATGGGCGTGACAAATGGCTGAAGAGCTTGAACTCGCTCTCGTGCTGCCAATTTACAGGTGAGGCCAGAGGGTCTTATCAGGCAAAAGCGTGTCCTCGGAGGATTCCCGTGCTTAAAGGGAGCCCCTTGCCTGGGCCTAACATCTACAGAGCCCTGTCAGGGTAAACACAGTTGACTTCGACCTGGGGTGATAAACTGCGATATCTTGTCAACCCGCCTGTCATCGTTCACAACACTCCTTGCGCGCGCAATGTCGTCGCCGTGTATAGACGAGCGTTGGATGCGTTCACTTCTTTACTCCCAAACACGCATACACGCAGGCAAACCAACCAACCAACCAACCAACCAACCAACCAACCAACCAACCAACCAACCAACCAACCAACCAACCAACCAACCAACAAACAAACAAACAAACAAACAAACAAACAAACAAACAAGCAAACAAACAAACAAACAAACAAAAGTGAGAAAAGAGTCAAGGGTGGATGTTGAGTTGGGTTTTTTGGTCTCGAAAGTTTCATATCGCTTCCTCAGACTTGAAGAGAAATGTGATTTTGTTAAAGTTTCTGACTGGAGGTCCACGAGCATTCCTGTCACGTACGCACTTCCGTCGAGGCGATGGTCGTGTTTGCGATAGTGTGGTCACGTGGACAGCACGTCGCTAAGCGCTAGCTGCTTAATTTGAAGCTAATCTGCTTTTACATTGCCTAGCGACGCCTTGTCTATCAGGCCCCATGCCGGGGGAGCTTTTTAAGACCGCGAGAAAGTATAGCACAGATATAAAATAAATTTAAAAAGCAGTATCATTATAACCAAACTAGTCTTTCAATACAGATGGCGAGTCAGACAAGAAATCACTACCAAAAGCCCTTTGATTTTAGAGACGGACAGAAAGAAAAGGAACAGAGGGAGAAAAAAGGTCGAGCTGGTGCAGAGAAATCGTGGAAGTCGAACTCGCCCTCCTGTGTTGGTGTCGCCGAGAAACAGGTGAGCACTGACTGAAGGCAAACCGACTAGAGATACCTTGAGAAAGAACACATCCTATAAACACTGAGAAAAATTTTCTCACACATGTCTCTTTTTTCACTTCTTTTTTCTCCTTTTCAGCTTTTCAACTCTTTTTCTGTTTAAATATCCGGCTACACCCAAGTTAAAAAGTAATTCAAAAGGATGACACCACACCTTGAGTGGTGGGTGTGTGTTGTGTAATGACGAGCCATGGCTCATCGCCGTCAACCTCAGTGTCTCTCCTTTCATCTCCGTATTTGAACTTGGAACTCTAAGCGTTTCGGAATCACTGAACCTGAACATCTACCCCTGGGTTGCGAACTCGTGAAGTGGCGTGTTCCCTAGGGATTGCAAGTCGGCGTAACGAGAATGTTTCGCAATACAAGACACCATACATCTCTTGGGTTTAATGTCTGGAGATAACAAAGCCATTTTTCTCTCTGTCTGTCTCTCCTTTGAGCTATGAGAGAAAAAAAAAAAAAGCGGAAAAGAGAAGCAAATCCTAGCGCAGCTACCACCTCAACTACGTGGGACACGGGTGTCGTGGAAAGGGTGGTGAGGAAGGTGGGAGCGAGGGTGGAAACATCAACCTGACTGCAATATTCGCGAGTTTGCAGACGCAAGCCGTAGGATAATGCGTTGAATCCTTACATCCACCACAATTTTGCGCTCACGGCGCTGGGGCCGCAGGGCTCCGGTCGTCGGCGGGCCAACGGTGTATTTGCGCGCGCAACATGGTGGTTACAGATGGCAAACAGACGGGCTGTGTTTGCGAGGGCAGACAGACAAGATAAAGACCCACTCTAAAACGCTTGCAAATTGTTTCTGCAGACCGCCGCAATCTCTCTCTCTCATTATTATTTTTTTCCCCTCTCCTCTCTCTCTGCGTCTCCTACCCGTCGCCTGCGATAAGCGAACGCTCCGCCATTTGTATTAATCCACCCCTTTCGTTACGGGCCTTTGAGCCGTGGCGTCGGCTCGCATGAAGCTGCTGGTGTGGGTATGGTCGACAGTGTTACCTAGACGACGAGCCCGAAGAATTGAAACCATCTTGAGGTCATTGTGTGTGGCGGGTGGCTGTTGGCGTCGGCGGTGAGCGTCAGTCCGTAAGGGAGGAAAACCCCGGTCGCATCGCTTATTGGCATCCGTGTATTTGCTCATCACCAGGCCCCTCTTTGAGAGAGGATCAAGCGACTGCCAGTGATGAATGCGAAGACACAAATAAATCTTATCTCAGCCCACCGTGTATGAATCACACGCCAACGGCTTTCACTCTTCATTCTTCTCACTCCAACACATGCAAGAGGGAAGGAAGGGAGGTTTAACATCCGAGGATTTTTTTTTTTTTTTTCACGGCATGCCTCCTCGGTGTCTTATTGCTTGTCTGACTTCGTTGATAGCGAGTGTATCGCTACCTAGACCTTTCTCACACTCACCTACCGAGTTATTTCCTCACCACCACCCCTTCTTTCTCTATTCCATACTCCCCCACTCCCACAGTAGGGTTTTTTTTTTCTTCCTCTTTTGCCTCCCAGGAGAAGGCGCGCATGCCCTCCCATTTTAAACTGATCCAGCATCGAAAGGATCGCTCACAATTCGCACTAGTGTAACCCCGTTGGCTTTTCTGCTGATCCTCTCGGTGGTGACAATCGGAGCTTTTGGGGAAAAGAATAACCTGGCAGTAATGTTTGCTACCGGGGGTATTTTGGCCCCGTCTGCGATGGACAACAGTAAGAAATGAGTTGTACCAACATGCGCAGCACTGGTTACAAAGGGAGAGCACTCCCACAGACGGATTCGAAGGAGGTGGGTGATGTACCTCACAATGGGGAGAAAATACTGATATGAAATGGTAAGGGAAGGTACGAAAATCTTCTGACTCCCCTCTTCTTGAAGTCTATCATTTCCACCTAGTTACAGATGAACTGTCGGCAAGGTTTATCGATGAAGTCTTTCACACTGTTTACAAATCAGCCAGGAGGGAAATATTGTCCCCTGGGATAAGATTACTCTCGTCAATTAACTTGCATCTCGACTTCTCTACGGTCTGAATTTGATGAAAGTTGAAAGAAGTCTTGCGAGGAAAGCTTACTGGAATCTTCCATGAAATATTTGTATAATTGAATAATCACGAGCGGCAGAAATGGGGGGAGGTGCGATAAAGAATTCTGCCAGCAACAAAGTAACTTCAAATCCAATTTAAACATTCCTCAAAATAAACGTGATAAAAACTACAAAAATGATTTTCATGAAAAGAAACGATACAACAACAACAACAACAACAACAACAACAACAACAACAACACCACAGTCAGCAAGACAAACAAACCGACACAAAGACAAAAGCTTTATGCATATTTTTGAGGTAGCTCGATAAAGAAAGCGTGGAAAGGGTAAGCTTTGTTTTTATTTTCTAATCATCTTATCCTCGTGTTTATTTCAACATAAAAACGAAATTTATGGGGAAACAACTCTTTTTACCCCCAGCCCACCTTTATCACCAGGGTTACACAAAGATAATGTGAGAGAGATTAAAGGAATTGATATATATCGCAATATTAATGTATTGATCACAGCAAAACAAAAATTATATCAAACAATGCAAAAACAACATCAACATGTTTCAAATATCGACTGATTTCGTTTTGAGGCAGAAAGAAAGATTTAGACTTTGTTAAAGGAATGGCGCCACTAAGTTTGTTCTTTCTTCTTCCCATTGACCACATGCTGCCGGTGACACACGACAAAAGATTTTGCGACAAGATCTCTCTCTCTCTTACAGAGACTAAGTGGAGGGGTGGAAATGTCGTTAACACTTAAGTTACCCTCCATTACGCATGAGTTATCTTTCTGTTCACAGGAGGCATCAACATCACTACTTCTGATTGAAAGCAGCTCCACACCCATTTCTCTAAAAAAAGAAGAAAAAATCGTTTCCTTTGAAGTGGACCTGTTGATCAACATAAACAATGAACCTCTGATGCAGCTGTCGGATCATCAGATGCCTATAATGTTGTAAATATCAAAGTTGAGCCCGTGCCACCAATTTCTTTGAAATCGAAACTAATGTCGTACTGGAAGTTTAAAAGACCTCGGCTACGAAAAGACATCACGGAGTTACACACAACTTGGGAGAAATAAGAAAGAAGACGTGGAAAGCAGACCTGTAGAGAATAAAAGAAGTTTAAAGACCTACTTGAGTGCAAAAAAATCTTTTGATGATACAAATTTCCAAATTATGTAAGAATAACCCTTTTCCGATCACGAGATGAATCGACTTGCTGGTCTACGACCTCCGAGTGGAATAAGGACATCTTCGTCAACGGGAGAAGTTGTTGAAGGGGTGAAACCTATTTTAATTAGGGGTGTCTGTGTCCTGACATACGTCTGGTATTTGAGTAAAGACTGCTGGATGATTAGAAAGAACTAATAAGGAAGGAAGCGGTTTCGACGATTGATGACAGTGTTGCACAAAACAAGAGACGTTAAGTTGAGCGCTCGCGCCTACGAGGAGATCGATGAGGTGGCGAGGGCGTGTAAGTGCGGAGGTACTGACGAATGCACATGCTGGCCTGACCGCAGGTGGTTTGGGGATTTTTTTTTTTTTCTTTCAACTTTAGACCTGGAAAAGAATCAACAGCTGGAGGACCAGATATTATTAAGGCTCGGAGGATCGACATCGGGTAGCGCTTTATCAGCAGCAGCGAAAGATGTGACATCCTCCCTGTTGACTTCGATTTGACGAGCGCGCGCGCAAAAAAAAAAAAAAAAAAAAAAGAAATCCAGGAAAGAACTTATACAGCTCGATGTCAACACCGTCGCAGCTTGACTGATGCTGCAACAGATATGATAAGGTTGTGCACAGGAGAAGTAATGCTCACCTCCATTAAAGTATTGGACATATTAACAACCCCAAGTTCGGCACCCTCATCCCTCTGTTGATGCTTCTGATGCCGAGAAATGATACGGAGGACAAAGGTGACAATTTATTTAAATTGCGCTGCCATATCATAGAAAATTATTTTTATATATAGTGTTCCTTTAGAGAATTTTTGGTTGACGCAGGTGCAGAAGAAATGACAAACTAAGCTTTCAGTCGGACACTTTAGCAACCCATCGCGTAAATAAACATGTTTACAGTGTCCTCTCCTTTAAATCCTGGTTTATTTCTTGAACTTCTTGAAGGTAAGGGTGTATGAATATTACTTTCTCCATTTGAATCATCATCATAAAAAAAGATGAAGGGAGAGTGAGAAAGGTGTTATTTGGAGGATGGTAACCACGTCAATACGCCAGGTGCTAAGTTCGCCGACAATCCCCCACCCAACTTCTCCTTCCATCTCCCTTCCCTCCTCTACCTGGTGTTGTGCGGCATACATCGTGGTGTCTAAAACCATACGTGACTGAAGATGTCATAAATTTCCGACAGCTGTCGCACACCATCTCCGCACATCATCTTTGCTGTCCTCAGAGCCTGGGATGAGAACAGCTGAACTTAAAAAAAAAAAAAGCAAGGTGAGAAGAGTGAATGAGATGAGGGGTTTTAGCTGCCCTACCCATCCTCCACCAACTCTCACCCCTCCACCCGTTCTCTCGCGCTGTCACACGTGCAGGGCACGCGGGCGCACCCTAAGGACTGTGCATTACAAAGTATTGATACAGCTGCCTGCTCGGGGAGATGGTTTGCGGTGGCTGGTACACCGGGGGTAGAGGGGGGAATAAAGGTAAGGAGAAAGGGGTGAGAAGGGAGGAGAGACACTCGAAGGTTGACTCGCAGCCCTTGTGGGCCTCATGGAGTCTTACGAGAGACGTGTCAACGACACAAAAGATGATGTGGCTTGGACGTGCGCACGCGGGGCGAGAGCCACGTATGCACATCCCTTGTGAACTGACCACCTTGAGTGGAGAGAGAGAAAAGGTGGGAGGAGAACATCGTGTTCTCGATTGTCCTTCAACTGTTGTGTAGCAGAATGAGCTCAACCTGATGAGAGATGTTGATCATCGTTGAAATGCAGCAGGAGGAGGAGGAGGGTGGGGAAGAGGGTTAGTGGGGATGAAGGTATGAAAGACTAAATAAGCCCTCGCCATCCTCACTCCTTTCATTCCGCCGTGTTCGTGATCTCTTCTCTTTGCTGCCATTGTACAAGCAAGGTCGACAATACATAAATAATAAATTAAATAAGACATGTGGTGGAGACGAACAGCTACGGGTTCTTCCACTCTCTAACAGCGAATCTGTATTTCATCATAGCTACACAGTCGAGAAGTTTGACAGATGATTAAAACAAGGTTCTGGAAGAAAAGAAGGGAGAAGTTTGGGGAATCCACTTGAAAATTGTTTGAAACAATATTGTTTGGGGAAACAAGTGGGGTGAATGTTGACGAACGTTCAGCTTTCGTGATTCTTATAGGACTATTTGGAAAAATTGTCAGAAGGTTCACCCTATTCCTCCAAACGGAAGCAAAAAGTTGCAACGTTTCAAACAGATGATTAACGATTTTCAATGTGAACATGAAGTCCGGAGAACATTGGCGCGTCTTTCGACCAAAAAAAAAAATAAATAAAAATAAAAAATCCTCCGAAAACATGGAGAAAGAGAAGCTATTCACAGGTACAACAGACTCTCAGGTGGGCAACGACAAAGAAGCAGCAGCAGACGAGAAACGTGGCGAGGGAAGAGACGCTGCGCATGTCTAAAGATGGAACCCGTGTAGAGAGGACAAGGGTGAGGGAAAGGAGGTCGACTGAAGAACACCTGGCACCGGTGTGATGAAGACAGGACTAAGGAGCTCAGTGTATTCATACACACTGGCTGACTGAGTTATCCAGCCGCCAGAGCCACAGCTTGCAAATGGAAGTGAATCAAGGACCAGACCCATGCCAAGTAAAGGGACAATGATGATGAGTACGATGATGATCACCTTTTCTTACACGCCTCAACAGGATCTGAAACCTCCATTCCATCAGTAAGATAGTTAACAAGCAAACATTTTTTTTAAAAGAAAATGAATATTGAGAAAAAATAAATAGTTTAATTTAATATGCGCACCTTAATTTCAATAAATCGAATTTGATAAAAGGTATGCCGACAAAAAATATAATTAAAAAAGACCAAGGAAGGCAAGCTGACAAGCCAACAAGGTCTGTGAACCTTTAATGCATCGGCGTTATCTACCAGCAAGGCTGTTTTTTGTGTGAAGTAGCTCTCAGTAAATCATCCCACATAAATTACCGAAGCTTTGAAGATCGTTGACGCTTTTCTGGTGGACATTATCCTGTGATTATCTCGTCTCAGTGCACGGAAATCGTTTGTTTAGCTTCAACAAATTAAGGAAAGATAGGTCGACTGTTGCGTTAGGTACGTATCCAAGGATTTACGAGTTAAGTCAACAACAGACAGAACTGTCTGCAAACAGAAGAGTGGAATATTTATAGAGCAATTGTCCCCCTAGCGATAGAGAGACGGAACAGAATGTGAGCAGCGAAAATAAGACGAGGGCAAAAAAGGAGCGAGGGTATGTTTGAGGGTACGTGGGGTGGGGTCAGGCCTTCATTAAAAAGCAGTAAACGTCGCCAGACTGTGTATCTTCTTTTCAGGGGTTTTAATGAAGACAGCTTGTCTTTGTTCAGGTATTAAAAAAAAAAAAAAAAAAAAAAAAAAGAAGCCGGACATACCTAAAGTTAATTCTCTTCTTGGAAAGAAGGTTGACAGTTTTTTTTTCTAGCTTCTAGCAGACCTGAATGTAAATGCGTGTGTGGGTGTGTATTTGTCTGTGTGTGTGTTCAGACATGTTGGTCAGAAGGGTGAGGAAGGACAGGCTGGATGCTCGCGTTGGTATCGGGGTGCATATCCCTACCTGTATGAATGCGCATGCGTCAAGGTTTGCTCAAACCCACGCGGCCTGGCGAACTCATGAATCAATCGCTGCGATTCGAACCGAATCTCCTCCAGCCGCAATCACGGCCCCCGGCACTCATGACCATCAGCAAAAGTTAATTTATTTGTCCGTGTCACTTGCCTGCAACATCTTGAGGTGACGGCTCGCGAAAAGGAGGGCGGGAGGAACCGCTCATTGAACAACACCCGCTTTCACGTCCCACCCCGCCACCCTGCCACCCTACCCCCCTCCTGATGAAACTACACGCTCCCTTGAATACGATCATATTCTAGCTGCATACACACTCCCTTACCACCCCACCCACCCAAGCACTGATGTTTTCTTTATCTCGATGGACGTTTGTTTTCCCTGCTGTTCACCTCATTGTCAAGTGGGTGAAAGAGATTGAGACGAAGGGAGTGAACGAAAACACTACCATGCCACCACTCCCCATCCTTATTTATTCTATTTTTGTAAATCTTGCGAGAAGATTCAAAACACGTTTTAGCTAATGACAAACTATCACAACCCGCTCTTATAATTGAAATCATAACTGAAACTGTTATTTACTTTCAAGAATGCCGGAATCCGATAATAATTTGTTTAGAAAGGGTTTAATTAATGATAGAAATTACTGTGATGTTAATCAGCTGTCGTCAGACTCTACCGTCCACAGACACCAGGTAGAGGAGTAAATATTTACAGCTCCTTGCCTCAAATTTTTAAAAAATATTGTTTTCCTACACACCTGTCCTTCGCTTTCTCCTCTTGAATTTTTACTGTATGTGTGTTTGCGTGAGTGTTTATGTCCGCACCTATGTGATGGTAGGCGTGATGTATGTATATAGAGACAGGAGAGAATTTCATCCACACTGGGTGCGATTCCACAATGGGTGGAGGACAATATCAGGTGCCAACACCAAATCGTGGCATCTTTAGGTGTTGGGTTTCCTCTCCAAGCGGCTGACAACTTGACAAGGCGGAGAGTCATCCATCGATTCCCTGAGCCTTGTTGTGTACACAAACTGGCCATGCTAGCCAAGCGCGAATTGCAAGTCATCGAATTTATTCCGAAATACATAGATTTCGGGGGAAAAAATTTTCACAAAGAGAAAAAGAGAAAACAATCAGATCTCTCGAGGCGACAAGCGAGGCATCGACAAAAGCAGGCCGCGACGCGTATCAAAGGACAACTTGTGCGGCAAGCTGAAATCTGCATAATTGATTAGCACCAGCTTGCAGCAGTCGTATCGGATGGCATCCTCTACAGTCACTTTGGGGACCCTCTCGACCCCGGGTATTGACCGCGAGGCCAACGGTCAGCGACGGAAATGGGTGCGGGATCCTCGAGGGCGCAGTGGATTGGACTAATCAGCGTTGGAGAGAAAATGTGCACCAAAAAAAAAAAAAAAAAAAAAAAATTGATGGGCCCACACACGTGGGCGAGGGATCGTATTAAGTACCTGGAAAATTGTTGGCCCACACACATGCACCGGTGTTGATCCATGTTGTTCTCTATGGTTGTAATTGCCTTGCTTCTACCGAAACTTATCTTATAGGTGTAGTAGCATGATTACTACCTTTAGTATTGGAAGGTAACTGTTCACCTCTTTGAAAACAAAAATTATACTCTACTGCACTCACGAACCTTCTGTTCTTGGAATATTTGGCCAGTGACAGTTATGGAATGACTAGCTCGGCCAGTGGTCACCACGGGAGATATATATTACTGCCAAAACAAGCTGAGCATTCACACGAGGCAGGCCTGCACTTGAAAGAATAGCGAGTCTTCCTGGCACCAGCCTCAGTGTTCATCTTTTCACTGTGGTCCTTCAAAGGACAGGTGTGATTCTCATAACTTCCTTAGTTATTTTTCTGCCTTCTGTTGCATTGGAGAGGATGCTTGCAAACTCCATTGACACAACTTCGGGGTTATGAAAAATTTCCACATGGGCATGAGATACAGAAGCAAAGAAGATTGACAGAAACAGCGAAACACATTTAAATATTATTTTTGTAAGCTGTATGGGAATAAATAAATAAATAAAAACCTTTATTTCTAAATGTAGTCATGGACCAGCAAACACAAAACGGAAACAATCACCTCAAATGTCGTTTCACTGATCAAATACAGAAGTTAAGAACCCTTCTAGCAATCAGCTAAAATGATGACAGAGAAAAGAAGAATTTTTCTTTTAAACTGCAGGTTATGAAAGCAGGGAGTGATGTCGATGACGTGTGCGGGCGCAGGACATGTCAGACCGCACTGTGGCCAGCCGTTGTCAAGGCTGTGATGGTCGTGTTCAATAACCACAATAGCTCTTGAGATCTGCCGCTGTGACAGACAACAACAACATGGAGCCCGAAGCCGCTTCAGTAGCAGCGACAGGCAAAAGACACCGGCGATAAGGAAATCAATGCCGCAATCAATTCTTTCTCTCGTGTCCAGACCAACGGGCTGAAAGCTGGCTACAGCTCCGCCAGAAACGTAGGCACTGCACCCGACATCAGCAACGCCTTCTGTGAGCTCCACGAGATAAGAGGCGATGTTGCCGGCGAGGACGGTCAGATGAAGAAGAAAACATGGCAACAATTTAGCGTTATAAAATTTGCAGTGTCAAGGGAATTTGTCTTAAAGAGTTTGCTGGTTTATATTTGACTGTGATGAAGAAAAAGAAATATTGGTAGACTTTGATTGGCTCATTGAGGCGATGAACGGGATATTTTTGAAACCATGCGATTGACAAAAACGTTCTCAAAGATGAGCAAGCCGATAGATGAAGAGGACATTGTCGAGTGCTTTTGGTGATGCAAACAAGCTTCGCCATGTTTTCGGTGCTGACAACAAGCATGGCTGGCGAGGACACGAGTCGTTCTGACGACTGCAGTTCGAATCCGTCTTTAGGACAAAGACGTATACAGTCTCAGATGCCCCTCCCCGAACCTGTGCCCTCGAACAATGGGTTGAAATATCTTCGAATTCACTTATTGGATTTAATGTGTGTTTGGAAGGAAGTAAATACTTTAATGGCGCCAATACCAGACCAGACTTTGTTTTAAAGTATGGGTGTCTGAGTTAATGGAAGTTAAAATATTGTGAGAAATTCCTGAAATTCTACTGTTGGGATCTGCAAGTGTTTGAAACTGGAGCCTTCTGAGTATTGCTGTGGAAAACATTAAGACCGAACGGAGGACATCACAACAAGACTCCCATCCTGCAAGTGCACATGCGCAGTCAACTTGAGTCTCAGCAAGTGCGGAGGTAGGGAGGAGAGAGGAAGGAGAGGGGAGGGTACAGATGGCCGCTTGTCGTGCCTGCCAGGAACTCTAGTGAGAGACCGCAAACCCTTCGGCAAGATGTTCTCTCGCTCGACTAACTAAACATGTTGGGGCGAGGGGTGGGAGACGGCAGAAACAGGAGGAAATGAAAAGATTAGTCCCTCGACCATTTTCTTTCTCCCCACCCCCTCGCGCCATTTCACCAGCTTACATTTTTAAGTAACCAAGCCAGGCTGCCGGTAAATGAATCACGATTGTTAGTTATGCTGCTCCATCGAAACAACAAATAAAGCCATAAATGATGCTTGGCTCAAGGAGGGAAATACTATTCGTCAACGGACAATTAGCCGGTGAAACCCAGCCTCGCCAAACACAACTTTACACTTCGACTGTGGGCATGCAGTACTATCACCTGATCCTGACAGGATGTCAAGTGTTTATAGTTTGATCTTCACCCACAGCGCTGACGATATTGGGATTGGGAGAGGTTCTGGAGGACATGCTTCTGGAGTCACG
Organism: Pomacea canaliculata; assembly: GCF_003073045.1. Taxonomy (NCBI): domain Eukaryota; kingdom Metazoa; phylum Mollusca; class Gastropoda; order Architaenioglossa; family Ampullariidae; genus Pomacea; species Pomacea canaliculata. Next base: position 33,853,963 of record NC_037591.1, read on the forward strand.
TCGTGCTACGTCGCTCGACGCCATACTACGTGGAAACGACGTGATGGTGCCGTATCGCGTTAACTACCTGAGTAAGAATTTCTGTACTCAGTCCTACACTGCCTTCGTCAGGTGTGCTGCACAGGTATAATCAGTTTCAAGTCGCTGTTGCGTGATGCAGAACACGGGGGGGCCGGTGCCCCTTCACACCAGACTAACTTTTCGACGGACTTCCGAATCGGGAGGGAGCTCAGGCATACGTCTCTCACCTGCTCGTCTACTTGCACGGCCATCATGTTGCGCTGCAGCAGTTGCTCGGTGGAGCGGATGTACTTCATCCAGTTACCTGTGCCGGCCTCACCTGCGTCCAGCCAGCCGCACACCTTGCCGCATTTGTCAACCAGCTGCAACAGTCGACAAACAGGCGACATGAGCAAAAGAAGGCGTGTGTGGAGGTAGTGGTAGCACGAACGAACGAACGGACGAACGAACGCACGCACACACACAAACACAGATATTGGGTTCTGCAACATGCAGTTATCGTTCCTGATCTGGCTCAATTTTTGGCGAGAAAGCTGTTGTTTTTTTATTTTAAAGAAGGGCCTTTCTTGGCTTCAGCAAACCAAGTCCGCTTATAATTCTGTTCTCATGCCGAAAATGTTTGTATATTTGTCTGAACACAAAAACGAACATATGGGCAGACAGACAATTTGATTATCAGTTTCATGGCATTTATCCTTGTCACAAGAGAATGTAAAACATTATACACTAAACAACCAAGCGAAAAAGCAGCCACCCGTTAAATTTTCTTTTAGGGTGATGGGTGGTTATAGTACCTCCCTCTCCTATAATAAACCTAACGAACAGAAAAGATCAGAGGATGACCTTTACCTTAAGCCTTACCTACAACAAATAACAAATAATACGGTAAGCGTGACATTAAGAAATATTTTCGTGATGAAATACATGAAGGTAATATCAAAAGAAAGCTCGTGCATCGTCAAGAGACCTGTGCTGAAAAGAATAGTTCAGGAGTCTAATTTCTAATGTGTAATTTCAAATACTTGCTACCTATCCTTATCAGCAAATTCAACTGTTATAAATAATGTGATTTTCAGCATGTCCAAGTAAAGGTATTCATTGCATCTGTCTAAAGTTGTATACAGTAGGTCAGATAAAACTTGACTACCGGGAACCAGACAGGCATTCCCCTCTTTTCTCGCTGTTCAAACTGAGTTAGTGTACCATGGAAGTCCACATGAACATTTTATTTCTCTTTCACCTCTCGTTTTCTTTATTAATTTCTTTTTTATTGGAGCGCAGGACCAGATCTTGAGGATGGTCACTCACTTGCCTGTGTCGCCATCCTAGACAGAAGTCGTAACGAACTGTTTGTGGATTTTCAAGTCCTAACTACACAAACCCTCATCAGATCCTCCATTTATAAAGTCGAAAAAATGTAAAACAAAATTGTGCAGGTGAAGAAAGTGTCCAGCATCGCTCGACCTGGCCTTCACAGGTAAGCTGCACGCTCACCTACAGCAAACATGTACATTATGTCGTCAGCGTATGCCTCCTTCTTCATATCCTCTACCCTCCCAACCGTCACCACCTCGCCCCAAGCTACCCCCAACACCGGAAGTCGCGAGAGATGCAGTTGGGTCGCCGGTGGTCACGAGGCCATCAAACCTCCTAACAAGCTCATCAGCAAGCAAGATCAGACAGGCGGAACGTGAACAGGTACCTGCGTGCATTGTGGCTGGTGTCACGTGACTCTGCAGCTCACCCGGTTAAAGTTTCTCTCCCTCTCTCTCTCCATTTTATTTCTTTGTGCTCGAACGCGTATTTACGTGTGTACGCTCGCGAGCGCACAGGCAAACACACAGAAAGAAACAGAACACGAGAGAAAGTGAACCACACCCCCTGACGGATTTTATCAACCCTCAGCTATATAAGCCCATTCTCACCCACTCAGTCTCTGACAGTAAAATTCATTTTCATTTTTTTTAAATGCACCGCATTTGTTGTCTTCGCAATATTTTCTGAAAGTTGTTCAACCATCCAAAGTCCCTTCCTGGTACCTGTTTTTCGGGTCTCACGCGCCCGGTCAGGGTGAAGAGTCGGGTACACCGTGAGAACCGAGTGAAGACGCCTGCTGGAGTTAACAGGTGGGGGTTGGGGGTAGTCGTGGCTTTGAACACACACCACGGAGCTGAGAGGAGGTTCAAACAGCTGGCAGCTTGTTGAAGACCATGAGACTTCTTCGGGAACTCATTTCACCGTGAATCTTTTTCCTTTTCACGTATTTAATGGATTGATGAACAACAAATGAAGCGTGTATGAGTTCGTAATAGTCTCTGCCTCTAACAAGTAGCTTTCTTCTGTCTTTTTTAGAGCAATGGTATGAGTATGCCGTTAATGATAAATCTACAGGTGGTTTTTCCTCTCTGTGTGTGTGTGTGTGTGTTCGTGTGTGCATGCGCGTTTATGTATCTTACTCTCTATTCCTTACACCCTAGTGGATAGAGTTCATGTCTTTAGTTGCATGATAGTATAGTTAAATAGTCACATAACACTGAAAAATGTGTTCTTATATTAAAACGTTTGTTAATGTTTCACACCAATTTATTTTTTATAAAAAAAGTAGTTTTTGTACAAAGCTGAAGGTTTAAATGACATTAACAACATCAAAACATTTTATTGATATCTTTTACTAATCTTACACCGCTAAGCTGCCCACCATACCTCGATTATATATATATATAATAGGTATATATATATACTTACAATAAAAACAAGCGTCTATGTTAATACAAAATGCTTACATGGCGAACTGTATCCTGTTTTTTCAAGTACAGTTTTTAAAGTCAAAACATAAAAATTCATGTGTAACTGCATGAATGGACAATCACCTCCCAGGAGGTAGGTAGGCAGAAGTCGTGTATGTTGGTATGTTAGAGGTGTATGTATGTATATGTGTGTATGTGTGTGTCTGAGACGGATATTGCCGACCTTCTTTGTAGCTGCAGGAATGCATTAAATTTCACACCATCTCACAGGTCCTGTGCCCGTGTTAACCCTTGTGTAATCGCTAATCACCCGAAAAAAGCCCCAACAACGGTCGAGTTCACGCTCCCACCCTTTACACGCTGCAGTGCACCCCTTTCCTTTCAATGAACGCGGGGCTGGGTAGGTAGGGGGGGGGGGGGACAAAGTATTTAGACACCGAGAAAAACATAAATATTAGCAAATAAGCTCCCTCTGCACTCGGTGTTAAAATTCCGATAAATCATCAACTTTACCCTTCTATGCTGTTTTCTCAGGATGATGATTGACAATCACATACCAGCCTTCATTGTTTTGTTGTCACGCCCATAAGTTTTTTTTTTCTCTCTCTCTCAAGTGCTTACAACATCACAGCCGACCTACCGGAGTCTGATTAAGCCCAGAAGAATTCGCTACACACCAGTCAAACGCCTTCTGCTCGTAAAATGGTGCGACACCCCCAGGCGAACAAATCCCCGTTATACAAGGGTCTTCAAACTCCTCCAGCAAACACCTCTTCCTCCCCACACCCCACCCAACCCCCACACCAACAGAAACATCCTCCATCAACTCTCAAATCACCGACAGGAATCAGTTGTGCATCATTTCTGCGCTGGCAAATTTTGTTATCATCCGGACTGTCCCCCTAACACAGCTGTCACGAGCATTCAAGATGGATGCTACAAAGGAAAGAATGTAACTCGACAAACACTAAACGAGTCACAATAATCTGGTGTCCAACAATGCCAGACAACAAAAGTACAAACTTTTTTTTTTTTGATCAACATTTTACATAGTTGAGTAGCTTACACCCAAGCCTGGATAATAGCCAGCAACTAAAAAGATGAGGCGACAAATGAAAAAGGTCCAAAACTAGTTTAACACCCTCGGCAGTCAGTTCTCAAATGATTGTCATTATGTCACAAACTTGTAAAACAGAACAATTAAAAAAAAAATTAACGGAATAGTTATGAAGACTTTTGTTAATTAATTAAGAAAGAAAAAAGGAAGAAAGAATGAAAGAAAGCCGTACCTCTGACTTTTAATCCGTTCACAGGACGCTCGTTAAACTGCTGTAGCGCAGTGCAGCTGGCAGACAAGCAAGCGGCTGCTGATGCGATGGAGGCGAGTTCCTACAGAGACAGCGCGGCTGTCATTGCGCGGCACCACTCAGCCGACTGTCAAGGAGCAGCGCTGTTCCGTCCTGGCTTCCACCCACCAGCGCCCACCGACCGACCGACCCACCGACCCACCGCACGCGCGCCCACATCAAACCACGCGCACACAAACAAGTGACTTGACGAGCTTGTCTCCCAGGATGAACACACGCAGGAGAGAAGGCGAGTATGTGGCTGGAAAGTCAACGCCAGGCGCCGTCAATGGTGGTGAAGCACGGACAGACGATGAGCGAGGGGGAGGGGGAGAGAGAGAGAGGGGTAGGGAGGAGAGTTGAAGGGACATGATGGTGGGAGGGGAAGGGTGAAAGATATTGTAACGGCGTGCGCGCGTGTGTTTTTGTTGTATGCGTGCGTGAAGATAGTTCGTGCAGCGTGCGTGCGTGTACCCGCGGTAGACAGGCGTCATACAATAGATACCCACCCCTCCTCCTTTCCAGCTTGCAAGCTCGCGCATGCACGCGCAACCACCTTTTGACGACGCCTGCACCCCTGCATCCCCATCCCCCCATCCCGTATCCCATCTTTCTTTGCACTCATACCCTCCCCTCCCATTCTCCACCTCACACCCACCCCCTTGTCTCTCATCCTTCATGACCACCTTGTGGAAATCAGACAGAAATCAGACAGCAGCTGGGGAGGGCGCTGCGCTACAACCCTACCCCTCCCTACTTCTTTCCCCACATTTCCCATGTTCCCCTGGGTTCAATTCTCTCCTACACCCCATCCCCCCCTCCAGAAGTGCTAACGTCTCAGGTTTTCGTTGCCAAATCTTCCTGCTCCTCCTTCCTCTTATCTTCACTCGCAGATCCCGCCCACCGCGTGGGAGGAGCGACAGCCTCGTGTTGTGACAGCAAATAACAATGGCCGAGCTGAAGCCTCTCGGCTCTCATTGGTCAATGGGGTCTTGAGTGACAGCTTGCGCGACAGGAGAAGCGCGGCAGCTGGTTGGGTGGCTGGTCGAGTCCCGCGCCGCCAGCTGATAGCTTGCGTTTCTCTTCCCCGTATTTTTTTCTTTTTTCTTTTTCTTTTTTTTTAAATCCCCACCCTGGGTCTGTACAGTAATATACTTATTCTCACTCACTGCTTGGAAACTATTCCTGGTCTTCGATTAGCGAAGAAGCCGGCGATTGCAGTCGATCAGCGCAGTTATGACCTCTAACCTCTTACAGTTTTTAACCCTCGCCAATGACACCAAAAAACCCCCAAAAGTGTTTCAACTTCAAAATTTTTCTGATTGCAACTGTCGTCGGTCTTCGACCGACTTTACAACAGAGGATGATTCGGTTGTCATGGTTTTTTTGTACAACATCATCTCTGACTTGGCGAATGCCACCATTCTCTTGCCCTCCCTTTTCCTCCGCCTCGAAACCTCTGTCGATGTGGAACCGTGAACCCACTGACCCAAAGAAAATGGGGAAATGAGAGTCAAAGAAACTGGCGTTGGTATTACGTGACTTCTTTGCCCCAGACGCCCTGTTCTGCTTTCACTCAAAATCAGGCAACGAAGCTTGTCAAACTCTTCGCTTTAATCATCTCTGAGCAATTTCCAGGTGAGAGAAAGAGAGAAAGACGAAGGGAGGGTGGTTGGGATAGAAGGAGGGACACATCGCAAAAGCTGATAAGATCAAGCGAGAACGGAGAGAAAGTGACGGTAAGAGAGTTTTCATCGTTAACTTGCGTCCAGTCTGCCCGTTGGCATTGATATTGTAATGAAGATTAATCAACAGCTTTTATTGATGGGATGATAGGGTGAGAGTCAACTAATTATCCCAACAACCAGTCAATAAACGACCCGCGAGCGACGGACAGCAGGGCTATCGATTTCTTCTCCTTCTTTCTCTATTCCAAGAGGCCGGAAGTTTCTTTTGTTATTCTGTCGCCAGAGCAGAAGTAAAAGACTTGGGGAGGGGGATGAGGGGTGGATGCGTGTCTTGATTGCTGAGTGTCACAGCAGCTTATTGGCTCCAGCTACCTGAAGCTACCTGACCATGAATACAACCAGGACCTCAAGTTCAGCAGAACGATGCATTGTATGATCTATTAACATATTACAGCAATATACTAATATTAAAACAATATATCAACACCTACGTGTTAGGCAGCAGGCTGTCCTTGTCAGATCTTGCATAGGTATGAAGGAAAGTGATACCTGGGCAGGTAGATGATGGCTTCAGGAACCAAAGTGGCGCAGTGGTTTAATGGTGTGAAAACCTCGACGATGGAGAACATTCTAGAGCGGGGTACGGCAGTAAAGGGTAGCAGGGTTTTGGAGGAGGTTAATTGTCGAGCGTTTAGCGAGAGTAACACGAGTTAACACTCATGTCTGTTACATCGTCACATAAAACGACTTTTACGACATGACATTAGAATTTACATTGTGTGTTAATGGGGTTTGTGAATGTATCAGTGCCCTGAGGGTGAAAGAGTCAAGTATCTGGTGTCTGAAGAAGATTTCACGAGGGTACACGTCACGGAAAACAAATGTAGCGGTGTCATCCATCGTGTTTATAGGTTTGGCTACACTGTAAAGACTGCCGGTGACATTTCCGGTTCTTCCTAACAACTCATCGTCCTCTCTATAATTTTCCTTTTTCCATCTCCATTTCTGCACCAGGTGCTCGCTTCCTGCTTCCGCCGTTGTGCACAAAGCACTCGTGTCCAAGTTTGTGTTGCGTATGGAGCGCGGATACTGAAATCAAGTCTTGTCGACATAATAATCAGTGGCAGGGAGAAGGGGGAGGTGAGCAAGACAAATCTGTCGGCCACATTTTCTCTACTGACTCGTCTAGCGGCACGCTCTTCATTAGCAACATCTCTAACGAGAGATGCGGATGTGTCAAGAGATGGCGTCTGTCGTGGGCGACACAAGTTTGCTTGTGACGAGCGAGCTGGGGCAGTGGGTCGAGGGGAGGAGGACTCAAAGTCTTGCACCACACTTCATGCTAACCGTTAGCAGAAAGCAAGAACTGCCTCCCTTCTTCCCCTCCCTCCTTCATCAAAACACACACACTCTTTCTCTCTCCATTTTTCCTCCTTCTACCGTCTTTCGCAATAATGTCTTCAGATAACAGCTGATAAGGAGGAAACAGGGAGGTGATCAGGATGTATAAGAAATAATGTAATTTTTTTTCTCCTCCCCCAAGACGTCACATTCAGATTAAGTGGTTGGAGTTGTCCTGACAATGACAGTTGTTTTCCCCTGGTTATGCTTGCTTTACGTCCAGACTTGGATAACCATTTCTATTTAAATGAATCTCCGCCCCTCCCCTCTTTATCAACTAAATCTTTTCCCTCCGCGGATCTTTATCTCATATGTGTACAATTTTATTTCAATGGATATAACAAGATAATTTTTAACTTTGCACAAAGTCCATCCAAACATTCCCAAGAAGAAACGATCGCCAACCTCCGGATTGTGAAGAGTTCTGGTGCATTTCAAATAGCGGAGGCAATGTGTAATAAATTGTGTACTGCAAACTACCCCCACTAATCCCTTGTCCCCCAAAACAGAAAGTACAGCTATATTCCACAAGTAGTATGATTAAGGGTTATTTGAGTGTGGAAGAAACAGCAGGAAAAAAAATAATAATATACAACATATAAACCCAAACAATCGCAGCCATCATTAGCTGCAGTCATAACATTTGCTTACCAGACAAAGTTCGTGCTTAATCAAAAGAAGGAAGGTAGGGAGAGGGGGGAACGCCTGAAATTAGGTCATCCGCATGAACGATTGGCATAAAAGATGCCGACAAACAACTGCCATGTGTTCCAGTGTCACGTGCCTGGAACCGTTTTCAAGGTCAAAGCCGCACCAAAGCACGTGACACCCCTACACCACTCCCATCACCTCCTTCCTCCTCCACCGCCTCCTTCGCGCCAAGCAGTGCTCTGGTTTTGTGACCGAAAATTAAGAAATTAGCCAGAATGTTTTAATCAGGCAGAGCTGTCATTAAAGCTGGTAGTAGTGACTGCGGGGATGCGAGCAGAAAAGGTCAGCGCCAACAATTTGAAAGCGCCATGTTTGGTCGTCAGCAGTCACGTGACGTCAGAGCCTGGACTTAATACGGGCAAGCGAACAATTAGTAATCATCGATGTTGGCTAAATATCAGCATGTCCTTTCCCTGTTGCTCTGGACTTTCCCTGTTGCCCATTCATTCATTCATTTTTTTCTCTCTTCTTTCTCTCTTTTTTTCTCTTTCCGTCGTCGTCCCCGGTCTTTTCTCTCTCTCTCCCTCATCGCTCCGTCTCTCTTTCTCTCTCCGTGGGTTATGCATCACCATTTGTAGGATGTCAGTGGCACGCGCTAGTGCTGACACCTACATTTCGTACGTATCACAAATCGTCGTTTAGTGGAGTCTGCACACTGACACCCGGCGTTAGCAATTAACGACTAATTTCGCCAGAGTTGTGATTAATCGCCAGAACCCCCATACTCGCAAGATGAGCTTAAACTTCTCAATTATGCGACACTGAGAGGCTCAATTACGATCGCATTGACACTGCAGATGGGAGTAGCTCAGGGCGAGCAGGAAGACAGGTACCCCTCACCCACCATCCTTTCGCTGCCAAGGATCTCAAAAACGGTTTTACTTTTTTTCTTTCTTTCTTTTTATTTTGCCATCCAGCCCACTTTATTGCTTTTATGTGCGTGTGAACTTCCAATTATTGGAATTCAAAGCACGGACTCATATGCCAACGGGGAAAGACTCATCTATAACACCGACAGTAAAGGTATGAGTGGTTCACTGTGTCTAATTTGGAGACGTGAAAACTTCTCCGCCACATCTTAACCTCTCTAATCAATCGGGTGTGTACGATATGGAGGTGGGGAAGAGGGATGAGTTTTAGTCATAGGACCGAGCGGACTCGAACCAGTTACCTGTTGTGGTGTCAAGCGTGCAAACCACCAGAATATGGCGCATTTCTCTGATGTAGTTAAACAGCCGGTTTACTTTTTCTTCTTTCTTTCTCCACTCTATTTCTTTAGGTGTTATTTGTTCGGTCTGTATTACACCGAAGCCATTGACTAATTCAACGAAGGTTTAGCTGAGGGTGAAAAGACAAGTCCAGGCTCACTGGTCCCTCGCTAAGCACCTCGCACGTGGTTCTCGCGCCTGACGCACTACCTTCTGCTTGAAGTACAAGACGTTTGACTACAGGTAAGAAACCCTTCCTTCCATCGTGTTCTCGGGCCAAAGCACTTTTTTTCTCCTCCTGTTTGCTCATGACACCGTGCAGTGGTCTGGCGGCACGCCCATCTCTGGTGTTGCCAGCGCATGATCGTCCTTTACAGAACTGGACAGATCGGGGTATCAACACACGACAACCGCTGATAAAAAATGTGAAGCGCGCGCGCACGCACACACACACACACAGAAGAGGCATTCGAAGTTAATCCCAGGTGCAAAACAGGTGCAAGAAACTCAAGAGTCTCCTGGATTTTCTCGACACTCGCTCAGTCGTGTTTGAAAGCTGCTTCTGCAGTATCAAACAACCAGAGAGTGTGAAGTGCAAGTTAACACACGAATGTGTGCGTGTGTGAGTGAGAGAGAGAGTGCGCATGTGCGTGTACGCACGTGCTGGGTATGTCACTCACCACAAAGGAATATTGCCATGTTACAAGAACAATATTTTCGAGCCATCCAGCTTTAAAGCTTATTCCTATGCTTGTCATATCGGCCCTTCAGTCGGTGTCTTTGAAGCTGCCCGTCAGCACGTGCCACGCGTTCCTATGGAAACAAGCATGAGCTCACTCACTGCGCGATGAATTAATGAGTCAGACAAAGTGAAAGTTTAACCAAGGATGCAACAGCAGTGTAGACAATTAATGGCAAAATAACGGACTGTGGAAGAGCTCTTTGGAAATGTCACTGGCAGACACACAGAAAGCTCTCTGTTCTCTCATTCCAGCTCACTGGCCTGCCGGCATCATCAACCACTTGATGGGGAGAGGTGGGTGGGTGTGCTAACGGCTTGTGTGGGGGCGATAATTAAACGGATGATCCAGTGGAATGCAATCACCATGTCGGGAGAGGCCGCCACATCATCATCATATGGTGGATGGTTGCATAGTTCCGGCATTTCAGGCCAGTCCCTGCGGCAATGATCGACTCACATCAAACTTATCAATTGTTTCATTGTTTCACGACCGCGGTTTGGTCAAGGTCTAAGGGGGCATCTTTGACACAACATCTCATTGTGAAAAGGACAAGAAGAAGAGGGTTTTTCTTTCTCTTTCAGCAAAGTGTCATTGAGAGTTTTGTTCATTCGTTGTGCAAAACATTTCTAATAAAACAACACCAAAGCTTCAACTTCCGAATAAGTCTACTGAATATTTTATTGACTAGCTGAAGGAGATACATATACAAGCCGGTGTTAAAAAAAATAATTAAAAGTTTAAGCTCTTTGTTCGAAAGGTCGACACGTACAAAAGCTATCTACATGTTCACCCACGCATGGACAAACACGTATCGCAAATCCTTCATGTGCATCATCAACACAACAGAGACTGTGTAAAGAATGCGGGTTCAGACAACAGAGAACGAAGAAGCAGGACTTCTGGCAAAATCCACACGAGAAAATATTCTCTAGCATCATCCTGAACAAAATAAAATACCCCGAAGAGCAAACCCGTACCACGTGCAAGGGATGTGGTGGGAAAATGATCCCAGAAGACCAGCGGAAGACAAGATTCCTCCCTGAATTCGTCTTAATCTCCTTCAGCAGACAATGGAAGTGGAAAGGAGAGACCAGCCCTTGAACAAAAAGAGAACCTTACTTTAGCTCTTCTTCTCCAACACCCACACCTCTCCACCCGTGTGCCACTTGTTCGTTTCGCAACAATGCTCAGGTATTTGGCGCGCGCATGCAGGACGCACCAAGATTGTTTGATACAACCGTTTGAACAAACTCCACTGGCTTCGCATGGTTTAACACGACTTTGGCATGGCGAGGACGCACATTCCAAACACCCAGAAGGAGAGGAAGAAGAAAAACGGACAGAGATGTGAGTGGGTGGATAGATGGGTGTGAGCGGAGAGACGCTTGTGGGCAAAGAATGCGTGGAAGGGGGTGGAGGACCACCTTGAATCCACCTGGAGTATCAGGCTACAAAGTGAGCGCTGCCGGAGAATTTCCACCCCAAAGAGGGCAAGAGTCCCGACCCCGACCGGAGGTCAGTTGGTGCACAAAGGGCAGATAACAATTCCCCTTCCGAGACACATAGGTGGTTGTTCGGGCTGGATATTTGTAGGGCTCCCCTGTTCTTGTATTGCTTACTAACATGACATAACGGTCTGCAGATGTTTATAGCTTTCTGAGGAGAAAAACTTAAATAAACATACTGAACTAACTGAACCAAGACACAGTGCCAACAGCTGTCACAGACAAATGATTCCCGTATGAAAGGGTTCTTGATGATAAACAACAAAAATTTGATGGTTTCTAGAAGACAAAAGTTTGCAGGAAAATCTTCTCTCTTTGTTTTCAACGAGTCATGGCACTAGTTCCGCAAATCTTCAGTGTCCTTAACAAATTCTTGAAAGGGGTATGTCCTCCCGCCGAATCGGGACCTATGAGATAATTTTATTTTTTGATTCGTAGACACTTGCATCACCCTCATCACTAGAGGTGTTCTACATCTCTACTGTGGACCTTGGAACTCCTTGCTCTCTGTTTTAAGACCTACGCATCTGACAAAGCCTCGCAGGTGGAGGTGTGCATGTGTGTGTGTGTGAAGATGGGGGTCAGGTAAGGATGGGATCAAACACGGACAGGTAAGCAGTGAAGTCAAGCAGAAGCAACAACAGGTAATGCGAGACAAGGACAGCGGATCCCTATTACGGCGCTGTGACCCGTAATGGTGGAAGGTTTAACGCTGGGGAACAGATGAGAAAAAAGAAAGAAAGAAAGATTTAAAAAAAAAACAAACAAACGTAGTCCTCCCTCCAATGAACAAGCCAGAAAAGCTTGCCTCAGACGACCTTTTCGTGCCAACCAAGCTTTTCGTCTGTCTTCTCATCGCGCCTTTCTCGACCGCCAAGGGCTACCATTCATCCTGGGTGTCGAAATGGGATGAACCCCGAAACCTGGCAAGTATGATTACACCCATAAACACCCGGGATGTCAAAGGGTGCAGCAGAGGGCACTCGCACCGCCTAGTCAAAGACTTGACTGTCTGTGGCTCTTTCAAAGGGGAGCAAATTGCTTCCACCCTGTCACCCTGCCCAGTCACAATGCAGGGGCCGGCTGGAGGAAAGTGTGCAACAAAAAGGAAACATCTGACAGTTTTTATTTTTCTTTGGCTGCTATTCTCTTCGTGCCATTCGCAGCAATAATGTGTCACCTTTAGTACAGCCGCGTTGTCTCCCATGAGACTGAGGTGTACCTGTGCTGACTGCTTCCTCCCCTTCTTCTGTCCCTATTCCATATTAACATTCCTCCGGACTAGTTGCTGCACTCACTGACGTTTCTTTGTCACGTGTCTTTGTCTTTCATCTTTTGAAATGATGTTCTGATTTTTGTTTCAAATTCATCTTTACACAGTAATCATAACGAATTAAAGGAAACAAAGAAGATTTTAGTACAACATTCGGAATCACAGTAGAAATAATGCAGGAAGAAAATAAGAAAAGAAAGAAAACATGTTTTCTCTTTCTTTTTGTCAATGGACGCTTGTCAATGGATTCAGCTCGTGCTCGAAAATTCTGATGCAGTTTGTATAGTCCCATCGGTCGCCTTGAGCTCCGATCCCGTATTTATTTGTTTGTTCTTCTTTTCCTAGCTTATCCATATCACAAATCAGTAACAACCTTCTTTTCTTCTAAATTCTTAATGATGATAAAAGTAAGACAATGTTAGTCATCTCCTGTCACATGTTTTGGGTCTCCTTCACATGTCCTTCTGTCAGTCAGATCCTGTCTGTATTTTAACGGTCTCATGCTCACCTTCATCCTTTCTCTCCTTTTTTTTCTCTGTGAAAGAGTATGTGCTCGCGTGCGTGTATGTACTCGTGTGTGGGAGCATGTGCGCATGCGCATGCGTGTGTATCTGTTGACGCCTTTTTTTTAAAAAAATTCAGGAGGGAGAGAGCGAGAGAATGAAATCATCTTCTCGGTGGAACGTCCATCGTGATCTCGAGACAAATATCAACAGACTCGCTCCTTGTTGACAGTGCGGACAGAGACAGCCCAGAGAAGACACTGTGTCGGCAATACTCGGAAGGTCCTGCGTGGCTGTCGTAATGCTAACCGTTTGACATTAAACAGGGATGTCACCGGCTGTGTTGACGGAGAGCCCTCGGCTTAAGCCCACGCAGCCGCCTGCGAGCGCCGCGAGACAGGTGTAACCGTGTTTGCTGCTGCATGTGACAAAATGTCGGCCACCTCGGACCCGACATCCCCTAAAGAAGATCGCAAACACTGGACACGTGTCGTCTTCACTGTCTTCTCTGCAGCTTCTCCTGTCTCCCTACCCTCTCCCCCTGTGCCTGCATCTAACCCCCAGTTCAACTCCGGGAGGGTTGGGTGACGCAACGGTAAAAGGACTGTCACCACAGAGGTTGGTTCGAATCCCACCCCCAGTTTGTGAGATGCTCATTCATAATTCAAAGCATTTTTGTTGGTTTGTACTTACATGTCTAAGAATGTCTTGGGAAAAAAGTTTTTATGTCTCTCTCTCACACACACGCACGCGCGTGCAGTCGCATAAGCCTGCAAAAGCAAATATATATATATATTTTTTAAATTGCTGGTGGAGGATGTGACGCATGGGATAAAATGATATTAATAAGAACCCGTGAGAAATCCTCTCATCGCGTCCAACACGGAAACAAACACGAGGAGGGAGCTGGGAGGTGAAGTGAAGGGTGGAGGGAATGGGGAGAGAGCAGGACATACGGCGTGTGGATATTTGAACCACACCCCTAGAATCCTCTACAAACACCGTGTAACGGCCGGCCAATCCTTTTATCACGATAAATGATATCCTGATTTATTCCCTTTAATTGCTTGCAAATCATCGATTGCAGATTGATGGTATTTTCTGAGCCTCGGCACAAACTGTCGGGGGCTTTCCCCAAGCGCTGCAGCACTACTGGACTCCCAGAGCTAAAAAAAAAAAGTTGGGTGAGCGTTTAGGGGAGGGGGTTGGTGGAGAGGTACGAAAGGGAGGTAAGGATCTGCGAAAAGAGAAGATAGAGAGAGGTGGGGGAAGAGAGGAGGAGTAGGAAATGGAAGGAAGGCGGAATTTCGGTGAGAGCTGTCTTAAACACGGCGCTTTGTTCTCAGCATCAGTCCGTATCTCCTTCTGCAGGTCTGCAGTTAAAACTATATGACCTCATCAATCTCCCTATCATGGGCTTGTATCTCGGCTACCCAAGGCAGAAGCGTAAACTGGCGCGCGGCTGCCTGGAGACACCCCGGCCTCCTTCCATCTCCTGGAGGCTCGTTCAGAACGCTCGGTACGGTGCCTTGAAGCACGACACCCAGTGGACCATACCGTCTGACTTGACCCTTGACCCTAAAGTGTCTGTTTACATGGAAAAGTCTATTGAAAATCGTTCTTGAGATACCACCTTCAATCATTTATCCGTTACTCCTTCAATCTGTCCGTTTTTCATTCCTCCATCCCTCTTTGGATTCATCCTTCCAAAGCCGAATCACCAACAAACATTTGACTAAAACATACTCTGTTCAGAGTTTTTCCATATTTCTCCATTGCTCCAGGCTAACTTATACATAGACTTCCTGGATATTTATATTAAAAAGTAACGAACGAAAGCAAAAGAAGAGAGAGAGAGAAAGGGGGAGGAAAAACACCAAATTAATATTACACGTAAGTTCAGCTAGGCATACCTTGATCAAGAAGAAAATCTTTATAAAACTAAATGATATAAACGCCGAAGATACAGTTTAAAAGAAACAAAACAAAACAAAAAAAGCAACTATTAGTGGGAGAAAAATAAAGATGTGTCCATAAATTTGAAAGGTGTGGGTATAGTGACTTTCTCTTCTCCTTTGTCTTTTACAACAATCTCCGCTTCCATGACAAATAAATGCTGACCGTTCGCTCCTCGCCATGTCCTTTCTATTTCAGCATGGGGACTCTAAACTTTTAAAAAGTAAGAATAAAGTTTAAAGAAAAATCTTAGTTGAAGGATTCTCTTCTTATTGTCTTACACTCTTTCCTGTCGACGCCTCTTCAAAATAATTTTCAAGGGTCGTGGGCTCACGGCGAACACGGAGCGTTCGTTCCCCAGAAGGCGAGCGTTCGGCGAATATCTTGACATGGCTCTGAACGGGTCTCCCTTCCCCAAGACGCGAGTTGTCTGCTCGCGCATGCCTGTGCTTGGGCAAGCAGCATCTGTCATTTCCAGTACAATAACACAGCCTTTTACTTTGCCAATAGCCCCCTCGATGACATTTGATATCTGCGAGCTCTATCAATGTCATCTGCTAAGCAGATGTCATTGAATCAATGCAACTGTTTGGAAGGCACAGCTTGACAACGGTGGCCAAGGTTTTTATGTAGGCTTGTTTTTTTTTCTGAAATGGCCAGAACAAGGGAATTGATATCAAGAATCACAAACACTGATTGGCTGAGCTGTCGACAAATGATTGGCGGAGATGTCGATGAGAGAGCGCCAACGATCTCGCATAAAAATGTCACGAACCACTTTCTGATTTTAGATTGCACTTGTAAATAAAATATTAAAAAAAATAAAAAAATAAAAGAAAATCAAGTTCAAATCAATTCACTATGAATAAGTCGGCTGTCAGTCTGTTGGGCTGAGTGAACAGAATGCAGGCATGTACAGAAATGTCGCTTATATGTCTGTCTGCCTGCACGTTTCCTCACCTTCTTTCCTTCTTCTGTCTGTCTGTCAGTGTGTTGATGTCAGTCATTGAACTGAAAGGGTAATCAACTCATGTTTACATTGAAGGATAAGGGTTCGTCCGTTTATTTGTTCGTTCATTTATTCGAGTAGCTATTCATTTATAGCTCTACTCCAAAGTGAACAACACGAAGAACTAACACCTGGTCTGTAATTCTTCTTACTCTCCTCGCTCCTGTTTTTTTAACTTATCTCTAAGGCGCATTATCGAACATGATTTCATCTCAAAATGTTGAAATAGCTCAATTTCAATTCAACAAACTCAATCACACAACTGTGGTTTTTGGTTTTATTCCCTCCCTAAAAATTCCCTGTTCATATATTGCGGTCTGCAAATTGTCAGAAATTTAATTAACAGGAATGACACTAAATAAACAAGTGCGGTTTCTTTGCCTTCTTGGGACCGCCATTGTCGAGTTAATGGAAAGTTTATTATATCATCTTTCACGATCATTGTCACCGACAAAAAACGCCATATTGTTTTAAAAAAGGAGCAAAGCAATGGAAAGAGGGAAAGTATAACTGTTTAATAGGAGGCGTACTAATTGAGGCAGGCCAAAACAAATTGTAAACTGCTTTTTAAATAACACCTTGCGGGCGTATTCTGAGCCGTGGACCGCCATTACCCTCCCGCCGATACCCCCGTGATACTTGATGCTGATGTGGGAACCTCCACAGATTTCTTCAACATTGTCTGTGTACGAGTCGAGCACATTATCTCCCTTTAAAAGCTTGGCAAACACCATGCGTGTGCCCGTATTTAAAGAGTAGTGTCCCCTGTCGATGGTTTTATCATACCGGGATGCATGCCATCTTGTCATATCATTGGTTTGCTCAACAGATCCATTTGACAAATTGACTGCTCACCACGAAGCGGCTCGCCACATGCTGAACCGCAAGCGGCGGCACAAACCAAAAGTGCGCAGGCGTCAGTGCGCATGCGCGTGAGCGTGTGCGCGTGGTGCGTGCGCGCGCACTTAAAGCCTGTCCGTGATGCGTGAGTGGGAAAACTGTTGTGTGTTGTGAGTGTAGGCGTGTTTGAGAGAGTGGGGGGATATATGTGTGTGTGTGAGGGAGGGAGGAGTATGTGCGCGTGATTGCTTTGATAGTTCGCGTGCGAACACTTTTGAAAAAGAACGAGAGAGAGAAAGTACATGATTGTGCTTATGTGGGGGTGGGTGTGTATTGGCAAGACAGAAAATCTTTTGTCCCCTTGGAATCCATTTTCTCTGACCCCTCACCCCTCAACAAAAGGACTTCGGTAACAAGTGGACAATTTTATTACCTTCGATACGATAGGTAAGCTACAGGTACAAAAAACTTACCTTTACCTAAGTTTCAAAGTCTGCTCAAGACAACTGAATGTTTCAACCCCTCCGTATGACCTTAGTTTGACAAATTTCGACACAGCCTTGCATGTCAAGGGACTACATCACCAAGTAGGTTTGTGATGCACGAGCGTCCACGTGTCTTTTCCATACATAGCTGTACCATAAATTAAACAGTCTTAGCGGCCTGCGGCACTTTTATGTGGGAGGGAAAAGATTTAAGAACATCCACGCTTGCCACCCCAGGGACAGCTTCCTGACGCTCAAGGACAAGATTTGCATCGTCTGCACGAGATCGACTGGAAAGAAAAGGTTTATCATCTTCCCTCCGCAATATAGTATTGGCAAGCCAAGATACAGACGCTGGGAGACAGGCTCCGCCAGTGGCGTGGCCATTGAAAAATAAAATATATCACGAATATTTCAAACAACGATTTACTGCTGATGTGGCTTGGATAGCTTTTATCTTATCACACATGATTCACGAAGGTATTCAATCACATTGTAATCAAGAAGTCCTCTTATTACCGTTTCCTTTACTTAAGATCAAAGTTTTTAAAGTTAATTTTTAAACTTGAAAATAAATTTAACTTTGTTTTCACTTTAGCAGGCATGTTCGCTGAGAATATTTCATGATTGCTTCTGTAGAACTGATTTGCCATGCACATAAAACCTACTGCCTTTTGTCACCGTACAGAGAGCTGACGAAAGTGAATTGAGGAGGGAAGTAGGGTGGGTAGGAGTTAGATCAGACCTGGGCAAACGCCGGCCCGCGGGCCGGATCCGGCCCGCCTCCTGTCTCTGACCGGCCCTCCCGCCCACCCGCCAGTTTATATACTATATATACAGTATTGGGTAAAACTGAGTTAACTATATTAGTCCGGCCCTCTAAAACCATCCCAATGTCTCATGCGGCCCCTTGGGAAAATTAATTGCCCACCCCTGAGTTAGATGATCAGGGTAGGGAGATAAAGCATGACAGATGCGCCAGCTGCAGCTATCCTATGAGTCTAGATAAAAGTTAATGAGTGAAGGGTTTTGCAGAAAGAATGAAAGTAATAATGTTGACAAGGACACGTTAACAACGAGACAACGGGCAATGGTGTCACACGGGGACAGCAACGGGACAGACGGACGGACAAGATATTAAAGAAAAGAGTTCGTGTTCTTAATATTTGTCGTGTTAGTATTTCATTGGTCCCTTGTTTGAATCTTATCACACAGTCATTCAATCCCAGTACTAGTTACACTAGGCATGGTAAAGAACACCAACGCTCAGGTATGTGTATGTATTAACTACCTCCAATTTATCTCACCACATAACTTTAGTACTCTAGATTTTAAGAAGCTTCCTTCACGAAAAACAACTGTTGAAGTTTTAGCTAGGTTGACCTTCAGACAAATTCTCCGGGCTGCTGATGCAAAGTGTTTAATTGATTTTGCAAGCCAGTGACAGTTGTTGCAAACACTTTCAAATCATCTGCAAACAGCAAGAGGGAAAGTTCTATCCGATGTGGTGTTAGGGAGACCCCGTGTTTGCCCTGGGACAGTGTATCTTGAGCTAATGAGTTTATAAAGAGACAGAGTGAGAGAGAAAGAGAGACTAAGATCACTTAGAGGTGTCTTTAGAGAAAGATGGCCACGAGTCAGATGAGTTAAAACACACAGCGCCTCGTGTTGCGAGGGACTAGAGTTCAGAACCTTCGCAGAAGACATGCACATCACCTAGCTTCCTGTCGAAAGAGTCGGAAGTGCATGAAGCTTAGAAGGCTGCAAGGACAGAGTTCCTCACCCTCAACCCATTGGGACAGAGAAACACGTGAACGCCCTAGTCACGACCCCACAGAAGCAGAAACTCAAGCCCCCGTCCCAGTTATTAATGAGCGAAAGTCGAGAGGAGGGAGTGCAGTGCTGGCATGAGACTTTGGGATTATTGGCAGAACCGAACCCTCGACAGGATGGTGAAACGACCGCCCGACCAGAAGATTGGCTAAGCTTGGCTCATTCCTGTAATGACCAGCAAAGTTCAATTGTGTATCAGGCTCTATCAAAGGAGGTCCTGCTCCAAAAACCGCTTAAGGAGACGGATGAGGAGGGGAGACAACTTTCGGCGAAAGCGATGCTGCACACACTCGCACGCACACACACACACGGGCATGTTCACAACAGAGAGAGAGAGAGGAAGAATGTCACGGAGGGGAGGGGGAGAAGACGGCTGGGAGGGGGACGACGAGGGCTGTTTATCTTGAAAAGGTGAGCGAGATGATAAGACAACTGTGAGACTTCACGCTACTACGCCGCGACTGTCACTCGGGGCCTGACACTCCAAGCTGCATCCACGATGGATTAATTAATTCGTGGAGATGACAGTTAAGTACCCGTGCACATGCTGCCTGAACGCACGCACTCACCCACGCACATACAGAAGCACACACACACACAAGCACGCGCGCTTGCCTGCAGGCACGCCTCACGTAAACTTCGGAACTGGTGAGCCTTTGAGTTGAAAACTGAACCGGATCGAAGTGTACGGTAAATAAAGGTATCAGCTGCAGATTTCACGCTTAAGCCACAACGATTATGGGAGGATGTCAACAACTGACGCCACTGATCGGCGATCGGAACTCTTTTGTCAAGCGTCTAATGAATGCAAAGCTCTCCGGGGGATCATTACAGACTGCAGCCTGCACTTCCAGCGATGCTATGGCGAGCACAGATTAGTGATACTGCTGCTGGTCATATTGCCGGCTATATTGCTGTTAGTTCTTCTGTTAATTCTAATATAATTCATCTGTCATACGCAAGCTGATGAAATGAAACAGGAGGTGGAAAGGTGAGACTGAAAGGAATGGAAGAAGTGCAAAGAAGTGGGGAAACGTGAATGCAAAATACAATACATTCAGACAGTAAAACAATTATACGAAGATCATAAAGACCAACGATAAAAAGAAGAAGATGAATAGCAGCAGCAGCAGCAGCAGCAGCAACAACAACAACAACAACAACAACAACAACAACAACAACAACAACAACAAATCGCAACAAGAATAAGAACAGGAAAAAGAAAAACAAAAAAAAAAATAAAAAAAAAACAGAACAGCGAAAAGAAAAAAAAAACAAGAACAAAGAACAAGAATAAAACAAAAACAAGAATTTAAAAAAAACAAGAAAAAAATTCGATCAGTAAAGAGTAAGTGATTCTAACAAGTTGCTGAGTAAGATATTCAGTTTTTTTTCCCACTCACTCACCGAAAACAGTCTATGTCGTTCTGCTCATCCGTTGAAAGGGAGCCAATTCTGCAGTCTTCCTGGAGTGAGTCTGGAGTGAACATGTCCCCACCGGCTGACTTAAAACAGAACAGCAACACCCAGCCACGTGCGCACGTGAAAGCGTGATTCACTTGTTCTGGAGGCTGAGCGCAGTTGTCATCTGACCACCGCCTGTCTACCTCTCCTCACCACCAACTTTTTTCCTCCCAAAACTTCTCTTTCAATGAATTCCGCGCTATCTTGAAGCATCAACACATCCTTGCATGATTACCAACTTTTTTAACAATAACAAATCAAAATACAAACAAAAATAAGCCTTGTGGTGTCAGGCAATCGACTCCAAGACAGCAACAGGATAAAAATACAAAGAGTCACACCCGAGGAAAAGCGACATGAGTAAGGAGGGGGAGGTATACAAGAACACAGATCTTTAGCAAGTACTGGCTTATAAATCCGTTTCCCCGGGTTTCCGTCCTGCGGCGAACAGACAGGTTTGGCGCCCAGAGATGAGAAGAGCAGATGGCTGCTAAAGACCAAAGAAGGACGAGCAGAGCTGCATGGAAGCGTGGGAAGATGGCACCAACTGTGCCAGACAACCTGTTTGCGCCAGAAACAAACCTCGCGCTCTCTGAAACCTCCGCGCCCTTGGCATTTGGTGTGGGATTTTTTTTAAACCCTTGGGAAGGCACACAGCTCAGGAGTCTGTTTTATTAAAATGATTCGGCACATAAATGCTTCCATGCATTGATATATTTACACAATTGCCGAACTACTCAACTATGTTTATGAAGTGGTGTTGATGAATGAATAAATGGTCAACAGCGACGTTTATTTATTTGGTGTAGAATAATAAAAAAAATTATACATGTTGATTATTTTATCTCAGTTTTAACGGTTTCTGTAAGCAAAGGTAAATACCAACAAAATTGATAGTGTCCCCGTGTCTTGGTGTAAATATGTAAAGTATTGTTTTATTCTGAATACTTACTAAAAGAAAAAAAAAATACTTTATAAAATTTTTAAAAGAAAAACAGACAGAAAGTCACAAGAAAGAAAGATTTGTTGACAACCGATACACCTTGGACAATAGAGAGCTAAAAGACAAAGTAGCGAGGTACTAAAAGTGAAAGAAGAAAGAAAGCAAATGGTGGGTTTTGAACCAAGCATCGCAGGTCAGTCTGCCAATAAAGGAATAAAGGACCCAGTCGCTGTCCTTTGCCTGTCGGCTGCACCAGTGACTACTGGGGGGCCACTTACTGCACTATTTAGACGCCCATCCCCCGTCTCTCTCGCCCAGCCAATGACAAAACAGGGAGTGAGTCACAACGAGGGTGTCTAGTGACACCATATTGCATGTCCTGTCTGCTTCCGGTCCCGGCTTGGCGCTAAGACTGATGCTGGCCGTGCTGCTGGCTGGCTGCTTGTGCGCGCGCATACACACACATGCTTACGCACACACTTACACACACACACGCACTCTCTCTCTCTCACTCACACACACGCACACACACTCTCTCACACACACACGTGCAGGAACGCACACAGTGTCTTGCCGTCACTTGTAGCAGCAGTGTGCTCGCCCTTTATCGCTCACTGCCAGATGAGCGCCCACCAGATATGTACAGACTGAACACGTGAGCTGCCGAGATACGGTCGACAGCTCCTAATTATGTTAGACCACGACAACGACTGTGCTCCCATATGGACGATGTTCAAATACTTCGAACAGAGCGATTGTATTTTCTTCTTCTTTTTTCTTGCCATCCTTCCTTCGTCCAGTCATCTTTTCTTCCTTCTCATGTACTCTTTTGACTCGTTCTGTCACTTTTAGAATTATTTTTTTTAATTCGTCTATTTTCTGTCCATGTCTGTCACTGAAATAATTAAATCATGTCCGACTTGTCTCTTTCATTTTTTCTTTTTTGGGGAAGGTGGTGGAGGTGGAGATGAGTTAGAGAATGACTAGTAGTGCTTTCATCACGATCATATCAGGTTGTGCTTCTTCTAATAACAGCTAAGAATACACTTCTGGGCGTATGTGAAAAATTTGAAGGAAGAATTCATTGCAACTATTTAAGACCATAAGATGTGGATGTGTTTGAAACAATTGTTTTTTTCTGCTAAAAATTGACGCATCAAAAGCAAAGAAACAAACAAAAACAAAACAAACACACTCATGAATTTCTCGGTCTTTTTATCAGTTGAAACGATATTGTGAAATTAGGTTGGTGTGCGTGTTTGTGAGAGGAATTAAGTAGGAATAGATGAAAAACACAGAGAGAGAGAACAAGAGACATCGGTTTTTAACTATGAGAGTAGAAGCCTCTCTGGGAACAGGTTTCGGTTTACAAATTCGCAACATGTGCTAGACATGTGAACAGTGGTCTGGTGATGGGACAAAAACTAGAAATTGTTTCCTAGGAGCCTCGCCAGACTGTTTGAGTGACCTCTCTTTTCAAAGTTAACCCACACCCCCTCTCCCACCCTCGGCATTCAATTTTCCACTTGCCTCCTCTATCGAGTACTCTCCCTTCACTGACCCCCCGTGACCTTACAAACAGAGTGGAAAACAACTAAAACGCAAACAGGTTCCGATAAGTTCTTGCCCACCACGAACGCCTCTGACATGTGCTCCCATGTCTCAGTGAGGAAGAGCTCCGGCAGAAGGGAGATTAATCACGACGTCCGCTCTTCTTTCGACGTGTGGCAAACACCCGCATTTAAGAAAGGGAGGTGGCAGGGGGGGGGGGGATATTTTCTTCAAGTAAACATCGCTATGACAATCTGAAACTGTACACTAGTTCCGGCACTATTGTTTCTGTTCGGGAAGAATGAAAGTGCAAGTGTTGTGTCCACGGTAAGGACTGGCGCCGGGCGCCCGTCTGCGAAAAAGAAGGCGTCTCGGCGATAGACTTGTTTTTCTTCTCTTCTTCTTTTTTTTTTTTATTGAGATAAGCAATGACGCAAGATGTCTTAGAATTTTGGTAGTTCACAGCTGGGGATTGGACTTTGCTGTACATAGAGAAATGCATCTCTTATTCTCATATATTCCTCCTCTCTCTTTCGCTCCTTTCATCTGTCACTCCCTTGCTTACTCTCCTTCTTTCTATCTCTATCCAACTCACGCACACACTAAGTTAGTCACTCATTCCAAAAGAGTATATTCAGCCAACATGCAAATGCTATTGAAAAATTAAAAAATGACTATAATGATATTATCGACGTCATCATCATCTCCATGGTTATCGTTTCATCTATGGCTTACCGGTCCGTCTTCATTGCTGTAACGTGCTTTTCTTTACTGTCACACATCTTCTATAATAGCAACAAATATTGAAAAGATGCTTAAAGTCATTGAAGGACTTCAAATACTTCTCTTTGGCAATATTCGTGAAGATTCAAGATATTTCACATTTTTTTACCCCAGAGTTGTCTCCCTTTATGATGTAGCTGTAACTAACTTTTTCTAAAATATTTGGGCGAGGATGACGGTGTTAAAGACTTGCACTTGACGAACAGAATAAAGCGGTTCGCACAAATTTCAAGAGTTAGAAAGGAATAAGACCCAGTCACTCGAAAAATAAAAACCATTGGACCTGAAGACGATGGGACTTCACATCCATACTTGAAGCTGTGACTGAAGGTAACAAATGAAGGGGCAAGAAAAAGGAGGAGGATGAGGGGAAGGAAGCATCCACCAAGCAGCTAGAGGGGTAACATGCCACACACCCCACCCACACCCACACACACACTCAAGGCCGGTCATCCTTCTTTCTACACGTAGTCCCTCGCAAGACGTCCGCACAGACTGAACGGAATGACACACTTAAGGGCGAGCAGCTTGCAACAACCGGAAGCCAAGGGTCAACCTCTTTATTGTTTCTTCTTTCGTGAAGCCCAAATCAGTGGCGAGCAGAAAAGACCATCCCAGTGTCGTTGTTGCACTGGGTCCGCAGTTACAAGACACAATGCGCTTTATACTGGCAAAGATTCAGTCACTTCTGTCAGGTCCTGCCTCCTCCTCCTTTGACGACCACAGTCTCCTTCCGCGGAAATACCGAAATGCTTGGTGCGTGGGGTGTCCACGAACCCTTTCGCTCCCAATGACACGAGTGGAGTCATTTATTTTTCTCATTTTACGGAGGTTACTATTTTACTTTATTATTATAAACTGCGTTTACTTGGATGTTTTCAAATAATTTAACAGTAAAAATCTAGTATTTTTATGTACATACTGATTAATTTGAGATAGAAAAGGCCAGTGTTTCTTGTTTAATGAACTAGCCGAACAAAGACCGCGTACACGCTTCTGAGAAACGCAATAGAATTTTACTACTTAAAAGCAAAAGAAAGTTGTTTGTCTTATTTTAACCAAAAATGCATCAATAAACTCTCTGACAAAAAATATTCAAAATTTTTCTGCAAAGTTGTGGTGAAATATCCAGTCATGTCATTCGTCACTGCTGGTCCCTTGGTATCATAGATAAATGATCAACGTTTGACCAACTGTCACAACAACTTCAGACCATCAGTACAGACGATTAGCAAATGGTCAGCTGAGAAAACCAAGTGCTGCTTCCCTCTACATTCCCTTTCAACTGAAAACCTTGTAAAAAGTTGTTTAACTCGAAAATAAAAAATAAAAAGACATTAAGAATTTGTCTGTTAGTCATATTGAGCTTCATCATACACACAAACACATGCACACACACACATGAACACACTCATGCACGCAGGCAAGTCCTCATTCCAGTTTGCTCGTCATGGCAAACTGTTGAGGAGGACGCTGACAGCGGATGCTAGATAAAAGTTCTGAAGACAACTACAGCTGTGATAAGAAGTAGCGGCACCGAGGCAGGATTCCAGCGTGCACCCAGCCTGGCGCTATCTTCCCATGGCACGGGAGGTCACCCCTGTGTTTATCTGATGAGCTGAGAAGAGAGCGAGAGGACGGGACCAGAAAGGACAAAGCGTTTCTGCTGGAGCGATTCCCGCCGCTCAAGGGCAGCAGGGTGGAAGTAAAAGGTGGTGGGGAGGGAGAAGAAGGGGGAGTAAATGTTGAGATAGGAAGAACCCTAGTATAATGGTGTAGTGAGCTTTCTTAAAAAAAAAAAAAAAAAAAAAAATGCGAGAAGGACTAGGAAGAGCGGAATTTGGGGGAGTGAAAAATGTCTTGGCATGCAAATAAAATCAGATGAAATGCGTGACACCGCGGAGAACAGTCTTTCTGTTTCAGTCCGAGCTTCCTCATTGCTGAGAAAGTGATGTTTTCTTACCGCCTGGGTCTGCCATAAATAGTGGAGAAAATATGCAAGTTTCGTGGTGTATCTCTGCGTGTTAATGTGGGATATTTTGGGAGCATTAAAAAAGTTTCCACAACACGTCCAGGCAGAGAGTGAGAGAAACTGACAAAAAGGAAAAAAGGAAGAAAGTAAATAGAATTAATAAAAGTATAAATTAAAAGAAAGAAGGGAAAAAACAAAATTTGAAGATAATGTGAGGAGATTAATGTGCTGATAATCCGGTGATTGTTGAATAAATGAGCGATTCGTCTGACCATAGGATAGAAAAGAAAAAAAAGAAGTAGTGTTTGGTCTTGCTGTGGTACTTACAGTAGTACCAAAGGAGTCAGGCAACAGGGGCAGCAACAGATGCTGCAATAACAATGCCCTAACAAGATTACTCTGCCACCCATCTTCTCTAGGGGAGCCAAGGGAAGACAACCATGAAGAAAGGGCTTGCCAGGAGATGGTGGGTGGTGTCACTCCGGCTAGACTGTGGATGAGAACTTTCCTGCAAGCAGAAGATCCCAGCAGACAGGCTGAGAACCGTTGGCATGCGATGGGGGGCAGACAGCAGTATGTCTTTGAAGGAAATGAGATATTTCTCGAGGCGAAATTTTCCCACACTCTCGTCGCCAAAGCGATGGATGACACCGCGCGGGAACTCCCGATGCTCGGCGAGTTAAAGTCGGATATTAAGGGGACTGTTGTGATCTGTGGTTTGGTGGGTTTAGGGCCAGATATTAAAGGACCTGTTGTGATCAGTCGTTTTCTGTTTTTATTTTTAATATTAAGTGGAGATTTGCAATCTGGTGCTTGGTAGTTTTACGGTCTGATATTTAAAGGAAAAGGCAAGTAAGATGGAAAATTGGGTTTCAATAATAAAATGATGACATTCTGAATCTTTTTACATCAAAAGTGTAGGTTTCAAACGAATCGTTTACTTATGATCGGGTCTACAACACAGTTGCACATCGGAAGCTGCCATGTCTAACAAAGCATGACTGCGCTTAGAAGATTGAACATTAACTACTCGACAACAGAACATTGTAACCCTTTGTATCGCCCCTGTCAGTTCATCTATTTAAAAAAAATGTTTTACGCAAAAGAATCGCGCGCTCGCACGCAAGAACACACACATAGACATATTGTTATTTTAACAAAAATACCATTTTTAAAAATCTTTCTAGCCGTAATACTAGAGAAGTTACGCAGTTCATGTTTGATATAAATTTGTCCTCTGACCTCTGCCAGGGTTTTCCCACTCGAAGATTACTCCATCCTCCACCGCCAACGACGGCGGTGACCAGGAGAGTCAGCCCTCCACAGATTTGCGGGAAAGCAAAGCCTTCTAACGCAACCAGCACAGGCCGCACGTGCAGAACCATTTCCGCATCCTCCTCGACGAATGCCCAGGCCAACAAATTCCGCAGCTTCCGATTGGCATCCCGTCTGCACGAGCGTCACGTCACATCACGTCGCCGTGACGTAACACGGGCTGCAGCGTGGGTTGTCGAGCCCTGTGTGCGTGTGACCGAGCAATTATGGGGTCCAGCCTTGGTGGGATGGCAAAATCTCTCAGTTACTTGCTATCCAAAATATAAAAAAGAAAGAAAATTTGTCGGTGGAGAGAGCTGGGGTTTGAGCCGTGTCTGTCTGGCATCACCAGCGAGGTCAGAAGCCAGTCACCTGTTCGAGACTGGGAACCGATCATTTGTCAGTTGCTTGAGGTAAGACTACAATGCGCTTTTCTTCATGTAGTTTCATCGGAGGTGCACGACGATGCCGCTAGAGACGCCAGGTGCAAGAAAACAAAACGAAAGAACGGTTCATGGAGGACAGAAAAGCTTT
Organism: Pomacea canaliculata; assembly: GCF_003073045.1. Lineage (NCBI taxonomy): Eukaryota > Metazoa > Mollusca > Gastropoda > Architaenioglossa > Ampullariidae > Pomacea > Pomacea canaliculata. Next base: position 33,881,793 of record NC_037591.1, read on the forward strand.
ACCTCCCAACGCATCGTCAACAAAAGCGTGATGATGAGGACATTCTTGCGGTTAACTGATAATCCTAGCGGTGAACCGTTGATATAAGAGTGGGAGCACAGCAGTGTCCAACAGGTGTGAAGGAGACATACACGCTGTGGGGACTATTGTGTGACGTGTAACCCACCAGCTGTGTACAACAGCCCTTCATATACTCCCATATACATTTTTTCAAACATTTTTTATTAGGAGGTAGAGAGCGGTGTATGGGCAGATATGTAGAAATATTGAAATGAGACGCTGTGGTATTATATTTCCGGTAAAGAAGCCCTAATTGCAGTCGTCACTTCGTCATCTCTACCCTCTTCCCCTCCGCTCCCCTCACCCCAACACAACCCTCCCCCAACCTAATCTCCCGTCAATGTGGCGGTATCGCTGATCGCTAGTTTTGTCTCTGATGACCAATGCCATGTAAAGGACCACTTCTCCACCTCATTATCACATCCCACGCGCTAGTGACCCGGTGACATCTAACAACCATCCCAAATCACTGTTGATTGGTCACAATCGCTGGGCCCGTTTGTTTGAAGAATATCAGCATTGTCAACCACCAGCCCCATGCTTTTTGGCTTGTTTGTTTTTTTGATTTTTGCTTTTGGAGGGGGGATGAAAGATTGGGGTGGACAAAAAAAGGGAAGTGAATCAAATTGCGATTGTTTTAATAGAGTTCAGAGGTCAAAAGCAGCAATATATGTGCGGCTGCAGATTTAGCCTGGTTGATGCTGAGTGCAGAAATTAATGTTCAGAACAAAATGATTTAGCTTCAAAGACAATGGTCTGACCTTATACCTCAGTTTCTCACCCCCTACTCAAAACAAACAAACAAACAAATAAACAAAACAAACAAAGAAGCAAACAAACAAACAATAAAGTTTCAGCTTGCTCAATTAGTATGTGGAATGCAATTGCTGATTTTTAATTCTTGTGGTATTAAGTGAGGGGGATGTAATCAGAAAATTCTTTGCTTTTATTCATTCAGTTACACTATTCACGCTTTGTATTCAATATTTTTCATTAATCTGAAGCAGTTTTCTCTCTCCCTGCAGTTTCTACTCTCTTTTCGTCTTTTTTCTTCGAATTTTTTCCCAACTTTCCAGGTAAACATTTGTTTAGTTAACTTTTCATTTTTAATAACAAGTGTTGTTTGTATTCATTGAAAAATGAAAAAAAAGAGTTTCTCATTTTAAATTAATAAAAAGAAAGTATGTCGCATTGCTTGTATGACCCGTGATTATTGAGGTTGTTGTTGTAGTTGTATTTAGACGAGAAATGGGCTCTCCAGCTAAAGGTGGTTTCATGCTGTGAGGTAGGGGAAGGGAATGGAAATTATTTAAGTACAAATATCCAGGTACTTCCGATTAAACCGCAAACTGAAGGTGTTAGGATATTCAGACTTATTTACTATTCAATAAACAGGAAATACTTTATATTTATTTCTGCAGCAGGACTGTATATTGTCTCGTTTTAGAGAGATTTCTTCCCACATTTTCATGTTTATCATGTTCTGAAATAAGATGTCTACTTTAGTTTTTTTTTAAAATTATATCCAAGGATACAACAGTTCTACAGCAAGTTCTCACACCATGGCGTAAACAGTCAACCACAGAAGAGCCAAACATTTCACACATCTGGCAGAAACTAATAAAGCCCTCCACTCTGCCAGGAGCGGTTTACATTTCTATATTTAATATACACCTAACGCCTCTGGCGAAAGTACTCGGCATCGCCATCGCCATCAGCCACCCACTCGACCCAGCCTCTAGAGACCTGCAAGACAAGTCAGAGTCAAAGACAATACATCAGACGATTCCTCCTGTGACTGCCAGACCTGACGCATGCGCGCGAGGCTGTGGGAATCTGTGAATACAGTTTGCACGTGACAACAACTCACGCGGCCTCCATCCAGTCTTGTGTTATTGACTCAGCAGTTTTGTCGTCTGCTATTCTCTACAGGAAACTTAAGAGATTAACAGGATAGGAAACACCCACGAACACCATCAACGGGCAAGAAGACGAATCTGTGGCCACATGTGGCTGTACGATGCTCGGCTGCGATTGTAAACTGTCAACCACGTTTTAGAAAGTGGTAAACACTCAACCCAACCATCTGATACGCAGACTCACAAGCGGTACCCGAGAGCTGGAGCACTGATCCTGGCCAGAAGAGTAATGTCTAGTTCGGTACCCACTTACACTCCATGATAAGCCAGGAAAGATAATACCTTGGCTAAACGCTTTGTCAGCTTCTCCTTTCTTTTTCTGAAAGATGGCAACGCAAATAATAATAATAATAATGATAATAATAATAATTTCAGTTCATCACATATTTCGAGAACGGGTAGAAAGTTCGGATTCACGACATCAAAAACAGATGACTAAGAATAAGATAATATCGGGACAATTTTGACATCCAGCTGTGCAAAAAGCAGCAACATGGCGACACAGCCTTATGTCTTTCTGTTAAAAAAAACGAACAATGACAAAGAAAAATCGCAGATTTTATCAAACACGTCTTCATACCTTTCGCACAGGTGGTCCGTATGGCCAATATCCCGCTTCCGGTAGTGTCCAGGGTTTGTTATACATCATTTCGAAGAAACAGGTCGTGAGAAACTGAGACTACTGTGGCAGCACGCTGGAAGTTCTCTTCTCCTCTTCCATTTTGCTTCACTCTTTTTCGGCAGCCCGCAAATATTTAAGACGTCACTCATAGCAAGGGGCAGTAATTGGCCTGCAAGGCCTTCAATTGCCTCCCTTTGATTTCGCTTCCAATCAAATGGCGGCTGACTTGGTGGCGTGCGGGAGGAAATTATCAATTGGAGACAGAAGGGGAGACAATCCTGAAGTGGCAGGTAAAATGGTGAGAGCTTTTTCGGCGGATCTCTCTCTCCCTCCCTCCATCTCTCTCTCTCATGTGTTCAGACGATCGATATTAGATTCGCCTGCTGCTGCTGCTGCTGCTCTTGCTGGTGGAGGTTGATGCAGAAGCTGGGCCATTAAGAAGCGAGAGGCGGGAAGTAATCAAAACGTCTGTTTAAGGATGACTTGTTCTAACTGTGCTTCATCGAGTTTCGTCAATTACGGAGCGCGATGCCCCCTGGCGGTAAAGGTCGGAAGACACTTTCCATAATGTACGTACAGACAAGTGGTTTCTTGTGCGACCAACGGCAACGGCGTGCGCGTGAAAATCGTTGCCAAAACTGTAGTTGGACAATCACCGTGCGAGGGTTTGTGTAAACGGTGAAAAATCACATCATCAACTGGACGCCGTGTGAATCCCGCTGTTCAGGACCGCCACACGTGCCTCACCTTTGGGATGAAACTGTTTACATATTTACATGTCACTGTCCTCTTGAATGTCAGCTGAGCGTGTGCGTACCTGCGTGTTTAATTGCAATCCTGAACTCATTTTTTTTTGTTTTGTTCACAACAGGTTAAATTTAGGGAGGAGCAGGGGTGGGGTGGTGTTGGGTTGCCGTGGAACACATTGCAATCCCGCCTTGGAAATCTGATGGTTTGCTATGTTCAGATGTGTCGCTTGGAAAAACAAACTTAAAGACATTCAAACCTAGGTACCTTCATTTTTTCAAACATTTATCTTCTCACTAATGTGTCAATAGTTCAATTTTGCGCAACCTCATAAATGAAAACAATGTCAGATGATTCATATTTGATGAAAAGAAAAACTTGTCCAGCTCCTCCTAAACAGTAAAATGATGGAAAGGGATTTGTCTTTCTTTTTCCATATCTTTGTAAAATTGTTCTTTGGACCAAACCAAACAGTGACAGACAACAAACACATCAAGAAATATTGAAGGCAAATAGAGAGAAGAGAGTAGAGGCTGGAAAAGGGGAAGGATTAAGAGAATCGACAAGCGAAGAAAACAAAACAAATCCAGATGCTGGTTAATAAAACAGATTGGAGCACCGGTGTGACCAATGCAGAGATAACGAGTTTATTTCCAAAATAATTTAAATTATCAGAAAGGAAAGGAGATAAACATGTCGATAAATTAAGTATCGTCCTTCTGCTACAATTTTGTATCTACTTGTCGACAGTCTTGGTCCGTTGGAATCCTTCAATACATTAAACCTCGCTCAAAAATAATTTTGCACTCGGATAAACTTTTAACTTTCTATTTTTCGCGCACGCACGCACACACACACACACATGGAAAGGAATGCATGAGTCTTCGCCAAACACTTGTAGCGGTGGAAGCGTCAGCAGCAAGCAGCAGGCACTCTTCATCCGTCATCCTCGATCGCGCCGGGCTCTCCAGCGGCACGTGAAGCACGCGCGGTGAGTGTCCGCAGAAGTCGAGCGACTGTCCCTAATCCTACGTCACCCGGCGTCACGGAGGAGACATCAAGACCCACCAGGGCATCTCCGATCAGTCGTGAGGATCATCCAAACACTCGCGAGTCCCAACCACTCTGCACTCAGCTGGTGACGAGCTTGAGTCTCTTGCCGATGGAGCCAACGTCCAGGGAGGAGAGATTTTTACCTCCAAGGGAGATGGGTGACGTTTTGGTCACGTGATCTTCTAGAACTATATTTCGTCTTCTGTATTCGATCCTTTTTAGAAGCATATTCTACAGGCGCGCTCCTTGCTAAAATATTCAGGAGAATTAGTTTTTGAGCAGGACAGTGGAGTGGGAAATGATAGAAAATATAAAAGGTTTTAAGAAGACTACAAGACCTTAAGAAGCTAATCATGTAAACTGTTGATGCGTGGGAAAAGAGTTCGGATCCTGTAGCGTGACAGACTGCGAAATAAATAATGATAATGCAATGGTCACGATGTAAGGATATTCATTCTCTCTTTCCCTCTCTGAGCTTCCGGCAATTACTGAAATTGTTTCTCACACTATAAAGCGATATATTCTTATTGTTAACATACATTTTTATTTTTTTATTTATGTATTTTTTACTCTTTCTTGCTACTACTTCTCCTTCATACTAAGTTTATGTCTGTTCACACAAAATCTTCTACCATAAAATGAAACAAAAACTTTCCAGATGGAGGACAAACGTTCTGACTCGGACATCGGGGAAACATGACTTTAGCCTCTGGAATTGGCCTGATGTGTTGGGGGAGGCATACAGCAGGCAAGCAATTTGTGCTTCACTATCCGAGGCTTTTCTGGCCATCTCCCGCGCCCTCTGGTGCCTTCCTGACTATCTCCGCTCTGTCCGTCAAGGGCTGACAACTTCCCTAGCATGTGCCGATCGCTGATTAGCCCGAATAGTTCTCTCTTCCCGCAGAGCGCTAATTGAAATTTAAAATTAATCGACGCGAAGGAAGATGCGACCGTTATGACCTCTTCCCATCTCTTCTCGCTCTCACTCCTGTCATTTTTTATTCGACGAGAAACGACGGGTTGAAGAGTAGATGAACAAATGCTTTTTGTAATGCTGGGTCTGGTGCTACTTCTGCTGCTAGTGATTGAGATGATGATGATGATGATGAGGAGGAGGAGGAGGAGGAGGAGGAGGAGGGAGGAGGAAGAGGAGGATGGAGAAGAAAAGAAGCATCCACCTAGTCTCATAAACAAGAGCAATACAGTCACTGCTCACAATTATGACCGTGAGATCCCTATTCCCGATGACATATGTCACATAATATGTGACCTATCTTTTGAACTCCTGAAAAAGAGCATATGATCCCATATGACCGAGTTCCAAAAACTAAGGAAACGCTTACGAAGCGAAATGGTTGAGAACTCAGCGGGAAATCCTGACTACGCCAACGATCTGGATTGCTCTTAAGTCACACCACATAGGAAAGGGTGGTTCTGTAATTTTCTCACGTCGAAACGAGACTAGTGGAGGTCTTAACTACTTCTATTGAAGACGATGGCGCTGTGGTAAACGTCATCAGAAAAAAACGACGACAAGACTGGGAGCCAGGTCGTGGCAAGTCGTGGCACGAGGTGTCGTCACCATGACAAAACGGTGTCTGAGCTCTGTCATCCATCACAAGCCATTGTTGCTAGCAGCGGTGGATGCAGCCACTTTACAACGGACGCCGGACCGTGGAGTGCATAGAAACGACAGGGAATGGCACCAGAGTTCAGCACTGGTCGGGCCGCTAGACATTAATTACACACATCATCAGCGACTTGATAGCGTCGCGTATCGGGAATACCCCCCACACACCCTTCCTCCACCCCACCCCCCACTCCATCGGTTGAGCAGGAACGCTGCCCAAGAGGTCCTTGGAGACCTGCAGAACGGATTCCCACTGCTCCGAGGAGAGAAGGAGACACTGCATTCCAATTACAGCGATGGCGGACAAGACGCGGGCAATCATCATAAGCGAGGTAGTTATGCTGGACCCTGAATGATCTGTTCACGCTGCCCCCCAACAATATATCAAAGCCCAATAGAGAATCTTTGCCAGCCAGGTTTCATCTGTGGCGGCAGTTGGAAAAGAAAGGGTGGTTTGAGGGGGTGGCGGCATACGTTCCACAGTCTTGATTAGACGAGGAGAGTCACGTGATCGGACAGCCAGACTCCACGTCTTTGACAAGAGCGAGAAAGAGGAGGGAGGGGAAAAAATGGTCGCGGTGGAGCTCTCGGCACGAAGGAAATTAATTAATCTCGCTCTCCGTGGCTAAAGATCAATGGCGAATTGGTTTCTACTGTAGTACCTGCCCGAGGTAGGCTCAGGTGAAAAGAGGCAAAAACTTGGTGCAGATCACAGAGGCGGCACACTCGCCGTGGTCGATGGAGTATGTCGAGTTACGCTCTGGCCTTCGCCGGCCTCGACCGCGGTTGACGGTTAAGAGTCAATGGCGGAGAGTCAATTGAGGCTTTTGAGGACCAATGTTTCTGCTGAGCACCTTTCATGCCACTGACTCCAAAATCGATTCGGCTGGAGGGATGATGAAAAGAAATAGCTTGGAAACAGCGGGAGGAGAAACAAGTAACAAAGTCCGGTGCCCACTGTCCTTTACCCGTCGTGAACTTCATCGACATCTTTGTCTGAGCGGTCGCGAACAGCACATTTGTTTAAAATATTGCGTACTGAATAGAAAATCAGAAACAGAATAATTAAATAAAAGTTAAATGAAGGTAAAATTTTCATGTTCCATAGTGATACTAACAAAAGAAGGTAAAACAGTTCCTTGACCTTTGGTTGCTGAGGAGGAGGTGCCGCAGGTCTACTTATCTCACGGTCAGATTTGTGAACGAGGCACGATTTCCTCTTCTCGGTACCTAACCTTCCCCAATCCTCCCCGGTCAGGTACCCTCTCCACATCCGGGTGTACTGGGGTTAGCTACTGTCCACGTTTTTAATAAAAATCCTACATTATCTCCATCCAGAAATGTGTGTTTGACCGTGACTGTAAAACTTGCTAACAATTTTTTTTTTGCAACAATTAAACTCCTAGTCTTTCTCTGAGTGTAGTCAGGGATGATAGTTTCAGCAAACTCTTCTTTCCCAGATGACAAAGCCAGTGTCGAACGTTGTGGCTTCGAAACAGAAAAAATGCAGCTACCTTCTAACAACTTTCTTGCCTCTTAAAAAAAAAAAAAACGATTTTTGAATATGTGCCATGATCTTCTGGATTAAATTGTCACATATATGAACTAAGTCGAGATGGTTCTTCTCTTTAAACAACAATGAGAGTGCACCAATAAGATACTTTTAAAAAAAGACGAAAAACCTTCATACAACGCATTTATCTGTTATGACTAGGTCGCAGACAACACCATTACCTGCAAAGGGATATTACTGATCTTAGAAAATTCTTGTCTGGAAAACATCTCTTTCATGACAAGATCCTTGCGACTTTCTGCCATTAAGGTCCAGCAGGAGTATCTTTGCAGATTCCCGATAAGTGCCAGGTAGGGTATCAAAGAAATCAATGTCTTTTTCACGGCGCTGCTATTTCCATAGTAATGGTCCTATCCTCTCCAAACTATTTGAAAACAAAACGGTTCTCCTCTGGGGTTTCAAACGGCAGCAATTTATGACATAGAGGACAAGCACAGCCATTCAAACAACGGGGTCGTAGAGAAACAAGACTCGCGGAATAAAGCCGGGATCATCCCCAGACCCAGACAGAAAACGGAGGAGAGGCGTCGGATGACTGGAGCTGGGTGAGGCCACGGAGGCAGCTTAACCACTGAATTTCAACAGAAAAGAGTGTAGACGAGTAGGTATTTCTTGAATCGCAAAAACAACACAGACTACTTATTTTTTTATTATTTTTTTATATAGTTAAATTGGGATGGGTAGGGTGTTTACATACCCTCGAAGAGTGCAGAGGAAAAACAACAAATGGAGACTACTAATGTTTTTCTTTTGACAAACATTGCTTTTATAATGAGTATCTGAGCAGAAATATCTAAAAGATTACAACTGTAACAAAACTGGACAAAGTCACAAAATACAGAGGCTGAGAAATTTTTATTTATTTAGACATTTTTTCTATTTAATAAATGGCTGTTGATCGGCTTTTTTATTTGTTTATTTAAAACAAGATAAAATGAGAAGGATGATCAAGAACTAAAAGACAAAAATGAGAACAAAAAAAAAAACCCAACAAAAACAAACAAACAAGGACAAAGAGAAAAAATAAGAATAACAAAAAAAAAAAGAACAAGAAGAACAAGCATACAACCTGACCACAAAGGCAAAGGCAGACAATAAAGGGAAGCCCAAACCCAACCTAAAAAAAAAGAACGACAAAGAAAGCAAAACCAAAGGCACGTTTCTTCAAATGCTCGGATCCGATTTCCATATCGGCTGCGGGAATCAGAATCCTACAGATTATTTCCAGAATGAAGACTATGCGTATTAAGGGGAGGCAGTCGGCGATGTTGGTGGTGGTTGTGTCCCGTCACATGAGGTTTGAATCACCCTGGAGAACAATACTCGTTCGTGCACCTAGCTCAACCCTCGACAAAAGTAGAGACGGCCGCCTGGCGAGCGACTAAGCCTCGACTGGGAGAAAGATGTGGCTGAGAGACTTGGCCCCAGCGACAGAGAAAGCCAAAAGCTTTGGCTAAGAGAAGGGGAGGCAAAAATTGCCATCAGATGGCAAGGTTTCGGGACACAAAAAGGCTCCTAGACACGACTAATGTGTGACCACTTCCTCTCCAAACAGAAGCGACAAAACGATTCAACATGGCGCGAAGCCTTGATATCTATTCTTGCTGTCAAGCACTAGAAGCCCAAAAAGCTTTTCTTTTTGCCGGTGGTAACCGTAAAGTATTGGAGACACTCATATTTGACACAGCTGTGGGGCGGTGGTCCGAGTCGTAACACTGGAAGGGGTGCTTCGTCCACACTGATGTTTGGATGGGCACGGTTCCAAGTTCGGCTCACCCCCCTTTTCGTGTTATTTCTCTTCTTGTTGACATGCAGACGTACTGTTCTGAACTGCTTGCATCTTGACATCTCAGCATTATCCCTTTCGACGACATGTTAAAGAAAACCAGCTCTTGCTACAGCGCGTGCCAAGTACATTTTCGTTGCCCTTTGGATCTCCTTCTTCTCTGTACCTTTTGTTTAACAGCTTTTATGCGGAATCTTTCAAGAAGACTTGAATAGAAAAAAAGAGAGAAAAAACAGCCTAGAGAGTAACAAAACAATAGTTATGTAGCTAAGAAAACATTTGTGACAGCAGAGGACAGGTCCACATTAATACACTTTCGCAATCTGTAAAGCAATGACTTTGACAGGTATGGGTGTTAAAGACTGTTTATATTTGAAAATAATTTAAGGATGTTTACGAAACAAAAGAATACTAGCGTTGAGTGATCTTAGGAGTGCCGTGAAGATATTTTCTAAGAGTTCAGGCTCAGACCATCCTACTTTGTCCCTTTGCAAATCCTGAACTCATCTTTATCATGTCAGTCCTCGAGCAGCTGGGTGTTCCAGCAAGTGTTAGAGCAGATACTGATAGCTCTGCAGACTACAAGACACTTGTGATGAATACTAGAAGGTAAATGTTTTTCCCGTAGCTGACTGCCATCATACACGGTGTCCATTAAGTGAATAACAGAAAACACATGCCGTGCACTGAGCTAAATGCCAGAGAACTCAGACTGTATCCATTAGCCAAGTACTCGAAATACAGTCTCGAAATACCAGAAACTTTATACTGGACGATTAACTACATAGCACAGACTGGTGTCTTTGGATTAATACCCAAACACTAGAGAGTAGAAAGGCACAGAGGAGAGAGAGAGACAGAGAGGAGGAAGCCAAGAGGAAGGAGAGTAAAAGACACACAGGAGGGTGAGATGCTGTCTAAGGAATGCGGTTTCCGCGAAGGTATTTCACATCCACATAAGTTTTAATTACCCGGACTCTTGCGCAAGAGCAACAGCAACTCTAGAAACCAACAGGATGCTCGAAAAGACAACTCTGTAACTGAAGGCCCCAGCACGCCGTCTCTATCTTTTTAAGGCAAACTCATATTCTGAGACATCATCGGGGATTTAATGACCCGCGGGGGAAAAAGACCCCTCCACAGATAAATAAACCGCACACGTACAAGATTTCTCGCGATTTCTCGCGCTGCTCTGGGCGACCCTGCAAACGATGTTTATCCACAAAGTTCTGATTCCTTGCGTCAACATATGTAGATTCACCCGGCAGACGCCGGCAACAAGCGCGCCATTGTGCGGCGGATAGAAATCAAAGGGAGGCCAGCATAAAGACGTTACACACAGCACTGTCCTTGCACGCAGATGATGAGGAAATTCCTTTGCCCTCGTTCCTTTCCCAGAGTGTGTGATGATGCCTTTCCCTTCCGGACTGTCTGTTTAGTGGCCTTGTTGTTACCCGGACTTGTACTTGGGCGACGCTGCGGTAGTCAGGATGATGAAAAGGGCAACTACTTAGTGTGGAGGGGAGGCAACTGTTTATTGGAGCAGCTGCGTTTAGTCTCTCTTCCTCCTAGTCTCTCTATTTCCCCCTCCTCTATTCTCTCCCCACTCATCCCCTCCAGTTTCCTTTAACGAGGACCAATAATATTGAGAGGTAAAAACTTTTCCCAATACTTTTCTTACATATATATAAATAAATTGCAGAATTTGCTGGTGTGCAAATCAGTAACAAGAGCTGTTTAGGTACTTTTACCTTTACCTTACCAATGTATTTTCCAAAGTGTTAGCCACTTGGATTAAATTTTGTTTTTGAAGACTATGAACTATTAGTAAAGAAACACAACGAATCTAAAAGTAAAAACCTGAAGGGCTATAGACACAAGTTGACTGCATTTTGTTTAACGAATATCTTAGAGTTAGTAAAAGGAATTCTGAACATGCTTTTACAATTTTCACTTACTAATTTGTTGTTTTTTTGTGCGTTTTTGTTTTTGTTTTGTTTTTGTTTTTGTTTTTTTGCAATTCTCTCTCTATAAAGTGCTCTATAGTGCTATTTTTAACTTTCGCAAGTAAAAAAGGAATATGCAATATAATAATTCTCATCATAAAAAGAGTAGATAGTCTTATAATAGTTATCAAGAAAAAAAGGACAAACGGCATTAGTTTTCCCGTAGTCTGTTTCTAAATTCTTTACAAAGCATTAACATCTGCTTTAAAAAACTGTGCTCTTATTGTAACAAAAATTTCTACATTATAAAACTTTAAATCATTTTTTTCTGACTGGTTCCTTTTGATGGCTGTGCAAAGACAGCACTGACGTTGGAAAAAGGGTTGGCATCATTTCTACGACGGCAGGGAATATTCTAAAAGACAATGTTGTCTCTTTTCTCACAAGAAAGACAAAATCGTGTAAATGCTTCGTCGTTTATATTATCCCCTCGTTAGGCCTCCAATTAAGGATGACATGACGTCACACAGAATCAAAGCTGCGTCACAGGAACTCATCACACGAGTGGCCGGAGATGACACCATGGAAGGTGATGGCCTGACCTACACGTCTGTGGCCTTCATCCGGCTCCGCCCTCTCATCCCACGCCGAAAAGACTGGTGACAGCAGCTGTTATATCCGCATGACGTCACCGGCAGGTCACATGACCTGCAGCTTCCTCACCACCATCGCTAGACACGTTCTCACGTCAGTGAAGACACAGGGGGTGCCCACAGTTGCTGATGCTTATCGTCGCTGCGACGTCGACACAAGTCGGTCGCCGATCAGTTTTCCCGTTAGAATGTCGTTCGAAACAGCTACAGCAGAGTTCTTTCCCCTTTTCATCGTTGCCCACTTTGTTTGTTTCATCATTTGACACTGAGGGCATCGAGATTTCTGACATCGCAAAGATTGGAATAATGTTACGATAAGTGAATGACAAATTGCTGACTTGAGATTGTCGTAATGCCTTTCTGTGTGGATAAGTAATTGCAGCTAGTTATTATTGGCAGTTATTTGACGTTGGTCAGAGCGTGATACTGGGGTTAATATGGCGGCTTTCTATGGGGTATCCTGCACAGAACCATTACACAAGGGTCCTCACTGTCAGGTTGACCATACTAATGATAATTTTGGATATCAAGAAGTTCTCGTAATTAATCATGGAAGTGACTGATAGCAAGAATGTTGAGTCTGGCAATCCACGTGAAGTCATACTGACTCAGCCACCCGATTGATATCAAACCACATTATATATAAATTACATATAATTATCTCTCTATATATATATATCAATCTTCCTATGTTGTTACAGTTAGTCGATAAGCTTTAACTCAGGTGAGGCAGGTGTGTCGAGATGTTTGCGTGGGTGGTCGCAGTGTTTATTTCCTGTGTTCACTAAGGTGAGTTGTGGTAAGAGAAGGGAGGTGATCAGCACCTGTTAGTGCTGGCTGGGCGCGGGTATGGGATCCGATGCGCATGCGCATAGGTAAGGTAAGGATTTCTGTGCTGTTGATTGAAGCGCGTGCAGGATGCCGACGACAACCGCCACGACAACAGTGACGTCTCGACGTGCAGCTGTAGCCAACATGATGGATGTGACGTGCACCCGATCTGGTGTCCCTTGTCGCGGTTAGTGTCCCTAACCCTTCGCTTTACACGCCTTGCCAGTCGCATTGACCAAACTGTGAGCAATTAGAGACACCTATCCAAACATAACTGCCATTTTTTTGTTGTCTATAACAGTTGTGCTGTAAAGGAGGGAGGAACGTGGGTTGGTGGGGTTGGAGGAGAGGGGACAACCAACGGGATGGTGACTAGGGGAAAAAAAACCTCCAGCTGTGCAAGATTTCATTTACAGTTTACCCTGGACAGATCGATGTCTAAACAAGAAGGGCAACGACAGGAGCTTCAGGAGATCACTCTCTGCACCTTCAAGGGTGAGCAGGGTGGGAGGGGTAGGGAGGATGGACAGGAGATGCGAGTGTCCTAGTTTCAAACACTCCACTCTTTCTCTATCCCACCTCTCATCTACATGGCATACACATACGACAGCAGGCAACAGAAAGGACAACACACCCTGTAGACAGATTGTCTACATCGATCCACTCAGCGCTGCGGCTCTTTCCTGCAACACGCTTGAGCGACGAAGTGAAATGTATATTCAACGGCTTGATTGGTGACGTCACCATGCGCCTGTCATTGGGAAGGTGACAGCACACACACACCGACACACGCACACAGATACACACACACACACTCACACGTGCATTCTTCTTCCCACATCCTCACCCACAAACAAACCGCAAACTGAATGCTTCGTGAAGACGAACAATGGAGGAACAAGCAGCCGACCTGTGGCGGGACATCGCGCGCTAAATATAATATTAAACAAACACTCGGCCAGGATGATGAATTGCCACTGGGTTTTTATTTTGACTGCGTTCAATGACAGAAGCTATGGGCACGATTAGTACAAGAAATATTGTGCGTGCATTAAGCTCTTTGCTTATTTAATCGATCCCCCACCGGGCTTTGAACTTCATGGTCGTACAACAAAGCAATGTATATCCTCAGCAGAATCAGTACTGGATGGATTTTATTTTACCTGCTTCACGAGGGGTTTCGTCTAACTAAGTCTTTTACCTACACTTTATCCTCCTTCTCTCGCTCGTAGTATCTTTCACACATGTTTATGGAGTTTTGATTGGACCCATAGAGTGAGTCAAGAGAAGATAATTAAGGCAACTCCAAAGCACGATAGATAAACAGTGCCAAGCGGAGTTATACCGGACACCGTTGTTAGAATTGAAATCAAGAGGTTCTCGAATGTTGTCCTGGGGACATTGAGGTCCTGTCCCACAGTTGCATTCAGGGTTTATAAATACTGAAATACAACCGTCAGGTGAGGACGACTCTGACTTCTCTATGTCTTCACTCCACCAACTGTCCCGATTCTCTTGCAACCCTCCGCAGCTAACTTTCACTGCTGTCCCCTCACAGCTTCCTCCCTACAAATCCCTAATTTTCCTATATTTTTCTGTAATTTTATAGCCTGCAAAACTCATTTGAATGTCAAAATATTTTCAAAGTAACAAAACCCAAGTGCGTTGCCTTTCGAAAGTGAAAATGTTTTATATTCTAGATGAAGTTTCGCACCTGCCACCAGCAGTTTCTGCAAACACTTGTCAGCAACACAGTCAAGGTCTGCCCGGCACGCAACCAACCACAAGGCCCGCATTTACGGCTAATTGTTGTCGTAGGCCTGGCGATGTCCTGTGTGGCCTGGTAACACCTCTGGCTGACACCACCTTCTCGCAGGTAACCGCTCTGCCGCTATCATTACCGCCACGGGACAGGTGTAGGCCTGGGTTCACCCTGTCTGCGGTGCTTAAGAATGCAAAAAGGAGGAAGGCGTGAAAATATTTGCTCAGGGATCAAGCCAGGCTTCGGATGATTCTGAAAACTTTTGCTGAGTGGCGCAATCGCAAATTTGAAGTGATGTGTGAGAGGACTTTTGCCTTATCTCCCAAATGCGATCCTAGCGCCTCTCAAGGGTGGAACATCTGTTTTATTGGTCTGATAGGCAGCCGTCAGACAGGTTGCCCTTCATGTTAAAATAAGTGCTTCCTCGTTGACATTCACGCTGTCCGGGATGGGTGTGCGGGAATCGGGTGGGTTTTCCTCTTCCTTTTTTAACACCCTGCTCTTGAGCGTAAAGCATGGGTTTCAATGCTCCCACCCGAGGTACCAGGCTCTGGAAATTGTAGGAAAATTTCTGGAGGCCAAACAAAGACCTGACAGCGTCGAAGAACACACAAAAGAATCCCTCAAAATCTTTTGAGGACCTGAATCGTAAAAGGAAGGAATGAAGGAAAATAACACAAAGACGTAATATAAGAATAAATGAAAGACACCAGACACCAGACACCACGAAGCACACATTTGTCAACAAATCAGTCGTATGAATAAACAATTCACCATCATTATAGGGTAATTCTGTTATCATTCAGCTCTTTCCTCGTGTTGAGGACCTTATTACATCGAGCTAATCACGTGCATGCGTGCGAAAGAGAGTGAGAGGTAAGGAAAGGAGTTCTGAAGAGTGGGCAGGTGTAAACAAAGAGCATTGACAGAAGTACCTCAGACAGCACACCAACCGGGATTGACAGATATACTGCTCACCGTCAGGTGCAAATCAATACAGGTAAAAATCGGAAGGACAGACCAGGAGCTCATCTGAAGGGCTTGTGCCTTGAGATAAGAGAAAAGGATCCTATGCCCTTCGGTGCAAGTTTGTCTTAACCCACGACGTTTCCTGTAATAGCATGTCGAAAACGCCAACATCTGAAGAACAAATTGTTTTTTCAGTTTACGACTGGCCTGCACTAAGAACAGGAACCCAGCCAAACCCAAGCTGAGCCGAAGAGGGCGCTAACTTGGACTGTAAATGGCAAAGATAATCACGAGAAAGTACTTTGCCTTAACGACAGAACAGTGTTATCAAAGTCGCGAGGAAACGGGACGAGTAGGCCACGTGTTCACTCCACACAACCTGTGTTCGTAGTAAAACACAGGTGAGATGTTTATACATCCATATTATGGCACTTACGGATGCGTCACCAAGGCCCCCAGAGAGATTTCATAAATCCGAGAGATATTCCTTTCTGTATTCTCTTCCGCTACCTTTCACCCCATCCCTTCCTCCTCCCCCTTGCACCACACTAATCAAAGAATAATCTCGAAGAATGACAAAACCTGTCCACAGTCTCTCGTTGTTGAAATGCCGACATTGTTTACTCAGAGAACGAAGAAACGTGCCAGCTTTTTTCGTTCCCACGAGCGGTGTGGTGTCTGTAGGACGCTTGCCACTGGCCTGTCCGTCCACTGTCACCACAATCAACCGTCACTTTTGATGTTAGCTTCTGCCAGAGTGTGATTTCTGGGTCTCGGACAGCCTCCCCGCCCCATCCCTCTGCCCTGCAAACCCCAACTTAACTCTGGCTCGGTCAACACGTGGACTCAAACAAGGTCCTTCGACTCCCGCAATGTCCACTTGATTGGTGGTCTTTGCCTGTCCGTCTGCTGTCAGCGATGACCCCTTGCTTGCGCCCAGTGTCAGTGTTGGAAAATTTACTGGCCGGTCACATTGGAGTGTTGTCATCCTCGCGCCAAGCACACCATCAGCCCGGAGTCAAACAAGCCGCATAGTGGCGCCAGGGCCGTTGATCACACAACGCCGACAAATTTTTCTGTTTGACGAAGACAATATGGCGGCAACCACCACCTCCACACACTGCATCTGGCCACCGTTCGAAAACTGGGGAAAGGACGGGAAGGGGATGGGGAGGAAAATGACATGGTATGATGAAAAGCAAACACTGTGGCTGCTCGTGGAGCACAGAAAATCGGATGTCGTGTGTTCGAATCTCTGCTCCGGCATACCTCGATCTGGATGTAACACATGTTTACAGAGTTGATTGTCAGACTTTATCTCTGGGTAATCCTGTTTATTCAACACTGTGTGTGGGTGCGTGAAATAATATTTCATATCAACCCTAAAAATATGTCTTCTCGTACGTCTGTGTTGTTTGTAAAGCGCATTGAACCCGGATTTGTTGCTGGGAACAGGTGTGTTACATGCGATTAGAATTTTTTCATAGACATAAAATTCATCCGTCAATACTTGGTTATACAGATTCTGAAAACACATCTGACAATGGCGGATAGACGAAATTGTCTCTTTAATAATTTTGTCAAAGCCTTTGTTGTCATTTAGTCTTTAGTTTGGAGGTTCGTGTTACATGCATGTGCAGACTTTAGTCAACAACAACAGGTGTCGCTGCTCAGGCCCACTTCCAAACCTGAGAGGACATGGTCATGGCGAGGGTCGATTGGACTCAGACGGGGAGGTCGATATGGCTGGGGCGATATGATATTGGGTCGAAATAACCAGTCCCCCATTTATTGTTGTCTCTTTGTTTACCACCGTATATCATTCGATTTGTGCTTAATTAAATAGCTTTAGCACTTGCTGACGTTTGTGTTCTTTTGAAAAATCAAGTGGTCTACCAACGTACAGGTGTAGTAATAGATTGGTCTTACCTGAGCAAGTTGTTGCACTGGGGCAAAATGGGGAACTCAAGGACAAGCGGTTTGTTTCCGAAGTATTAGGTATTATTAAGTATAGTCCTGACCCCGCAGATCTTTGACCTCTGAAGCAGTAGTAATAAAGAGGTGGCACAGGTGTCTTAGGGTAAAGAAACATAAGTATTGTCTGCGGGGTCTGAACATCGCTTACTTCAATCAAGCGGAATAAGTAAGCATCGCCGAGTGGAAGCAAAAACGACAACAAAGCACTATGATAATGATTTTTCAATATTTAAATTAATGTTGAATTTATTATTATTAATTATTATTATTATTCAGGAGTTCTCATTCACATCCCTAGCATTTTTGTTCTATCTATCTATTCCTCTTTGTGCATCAGGTTGCACATAAGGCCTCAACCAGAGTCCGCCACCGATGTCGATCGGCTGAAACACGCTCTAGTTGACCCCATGTCCAGCCCTTTCCTTTCATCTCCCTTTCCACCGTTCTTCTCCAAGTTTCCTTTGGGCGGCCTCGTTTTCTTCGGCCGTCTGGAGTCCATCGTAGGGCGACTCTGGAAAGGTCTGCTGTCTGCTGGCGGAGCACATGTCCAATCCATCGCCAACGCCTTCGTTGAACCTGCGTGGTGATGGACTCGGTTTCACTTCTTCGGTGGAGTTCTTCGTTGGTGATGGTGTTTGGCCAAAAGATGTTAAGTATGCGCCTGAGGCATCTGTTTTGGAAGACGTCAAGCTTGTTACTGATGGTTTTGGTCATCTTCCAAGATTCTGATCCGTAAAGGAGGGTGCTGATCACATTTGACTTGAAGATTCTCAGCTTGATCTTCTGGCTGATGTTTTTAGCCTTCCATGTGCTCCTGAGTGAGGCAAAGGCCTGACTGGCTTTCGCCAGTCGGGCTCGAATCTCCACCTCCGCATCCCCAGTGTTTGACATTTTGGACCCAAGATAGGTGAAACTGTCAACTTCCTCAATCTCTTCTCCATTTAGTTTGATGCTGTCTTGACTCTGGCGTTCACTCTCATACTGTTAGTCTTTTTTGTGCTGACCTTCAAGCCAAGGTTTCCAGCTGTTTCTGAGAAGGCCTTTGTTTTTTCCTGCATGTCTTGGTGGCGGTGTGACAGCAGGGCAATGTCATCAGCAAAGTCCAAGTCTTCCAGTGCTGTTGTTGCTGTCATAGTCATGGTCCATCTGAGCCCTCTCCTCTCGCTGTCGGTGGAAGTCTTCATGATCCAGTCCATGGCCAGGATGAAGAGGAACGGCGACAGAATGCAGCCCTGCTTCACCCCGGTACTGACGTTGAAGGGGTCTGTGAGCTCCGTGTCACAGACAACCTGGATTTGAAATCGCTGTACAGCATTGCAATGACCTGAACAAGTTTTGCAGGACTCCGTAATGCCTCAGGATCTTCCATAAGGACTCGCGGTGGATGCTGTCAAAAGCCTTCTCCAGGTCCATGAAATTGATGTACAGCGGTGTGTTCCATTCGTTGCTCTGCTCCAGAATCTGTCGCAGAATGAAGATGTGTTCGGAGCAGGATCGCCCAGGGCGAAATCCTGCTTGCTGTGGTCGGAGGTCTTTCTCAAGAGTTGCCGTCAGTCTTGACAAAACAATCTTGCTGAAGACCTTGCTGGTGAGGGAAAGAAGTGTTATGCCCCTCCAATTATTGCAGTCTCCAAGATCTCCTTTCTTGGGTAACTTGAAGATGAGCCCTGTCTTCCACGCAACAGGGACCTGCCCTGATTCCCAAATTTGCCTGAAGATTTCAGTCAGCTTGGGAGCTGTCACATTCACGTCTGCTTTCAACATCTCTGCTGTTATTCCATCTGCCCCTGGTGCTTTGCCGCTCTTCATTGTCTTGACTGCTGCTGTCACTTCTTCCAGGCTTGGTGGGTCTGTGCAGATGTCAAGGTCTATAGCTGCTGGCTGGATGTCTGCAAGCTGAGGGGGATCTGGTCTGTTCAGAACTGACTCAAAATGCTCCCTCCAGCGCTGTAGTTTTCCTGCCTCTCCCTCGACGACATTACCGTTCACGTCTTTCACTGGCACATCACTGTTCTTAAACCCGTTGTTTAGCTGTCAGGACATACCATCTTGTTCTCAGGAAGATCAGACGCTCAGCACTCTGAAGGAGTAGCTCTACTCCTCAACAAGAAAACGGAAAAGGCACTGCTGGAATGGAAGCCTTATGGACCCAGGCTTTTGAGAGCAAGATTCCATTCCAAGTACACCAAGCTGGCAGTGCTAGCCTGCTATGCACCAACAAATGACTCTGAGGCAGAAGACAAGGATGCTTTTTACGATCAGCTCCAGGCAGCCTCAGAAAGCGTTCCAGCCCACGACATGTTGCTCATCATCGGCGATCTCAATGCCAAGGTGGGAAGTGACAACACCTGCAGGGAGCATGTCATGGGCAAACATGGAATCGGAAGCATCAATGACAACGGAGAGAGACTGGCAGACTTTTGTGAAGAAACAACCTACTGATTGAGGCACACTCTTCCCACACAAAGACATCCACAAGGCAACATGGACATCACCAGATGGATCACAAAGAACCAGATAGACCATGTCATCATCAACCGAAAATGGAGGAGCTCACTTCAAGATGTTAGAGCCTACAGAGGAGCAGACATTGCCAGTGACCACACTCTTGTGATAGCCACAGTTTCCCTGAAGCTACGTCGATCACGAGGAAAACAGGCATGTCAGCAGAGAGTGGACTCCGGCAAACTGAAAAATCCAGCCACCGAAAGGGCCTTTGCTATGGAAGTAAAGAACAGGTTCCAGGCACTAGGAGACCAACAAGAGATGACCTTAGACGACTTCAATCGAGTCTTACAGGAATCAGGAGAGAAAATACTGGGCTTCCAACGGAAAAAGAAAGAACAGTGGATCAGAGAAGAGACATGGAAGAAGATAGAAGAGAGAAAGTCAGTCAAACAAAGAATCAACAGCACCAGATCTGAACGCCTGAAGGAACAACACAGACAAAGATATGCAAAACTGAACAAAGAGGTAAAGAGGATGACAAGAACCGACAAAAGATATCACATAGAGAAACTGGCAGATGAAGCAGAAAATGCAGCAAGTAAAAATGACCTGAAGACACTGTACAAGATAAACAAACAAACAGCATTTTTGTTGCATTCTCTTTTTTTCTTTCGTCTGTCTCTCAGAAGTTATAAATAAGGCTTACGACACTGTAGGCGGCATATTTTGCATTCCCTTCCCATCAGGATCTTCGTTGAGCTAAGTTTATCTCCTCTTTGCCCCGACCGTGCGCAGTGAGGCGGAACAAGTACACACAGTAAATATTGTTGACAGGTAAAGGTGGTGTAGTCACCACGACCTGTGGCTCTCGCAGGTGTTGCCCAACACCCGACTGTCAGCACCAACCCCACGGAAGAACCCGCGAATGGCGGAATTAACACCTTTCACCAACACCCCTGACCTCTGACCTATAGTACACTTGTGTTATTCCAAGCGACACTTGGCCTGTCACTGACATAATGAGGCTGGATGGTGGGTGGTGGAAAGGATTAGCGTGGGAAAGAAGGAAAGAAGAAAGGAAGACCACTAATTGTGATAGATTTGTAAAGCTGTGGAATAAGATAATCGACATGTTGCTCACTTATCCAACGAGACATGATATATAATTGCTTCAGGTAGGTCTGTAAAAATAGTCACACAATACTGATCCACGGTCACACCTATTTATGACCCATCCTGGATACAAGCTCGTGCTCACGTGTGTATGTGTGAGTATGTGTGTGTGTGATATCTGACTGTTGCACGATTTATTTCACTATAATTAATATTGGACATCCGCTTTTGATTCCGCACTGTCTGTTGATGATTAAAGCCCGCTGTGCGTATATTGTGACGGTCCTAATATCAGAGCAGGAATCAATGAATGAAGAGATTGCATCTTCTTATTAAGGGTGCTATCAATTATCTAGCTGTCACTTCTGTGTCTCAGGCAGCACTATCCTCCTTTGTTCCTCCCCTTAGGAACGACAGCCCTATTTTGTGAACTATTTAGTGCGTGAAACTCACAGAGTTTACCAGATCGGCATCGCTTTAGCTCATTTGTTTGTTTGGTTTTTAGAGGACACGGTGTTATGCCTTCTACTCGCTGCGCCTTAGATATAGTGAACCATCTTTGTTTACTACTCCTTCCTTCTCTGCTACTAGGCAATAGGATTGTTTCTCCTTACCTTAAACATTTGCACGTACAAATAAAACTTTCAAATCATTGTGTGATGAAGAAAATAAAGCAAAAACTTTTTCCAAGTCAATAGCCAGAACCCTGCATTGTAATTCTTACCGTCTTATGCCTTGCTGTTTGAATCTTGTTGGCTAGGAGAAAGCATTCAGTGAAAACAGCGTAAGGGGGCAAATCCGGGTACCTACCTCCCAGGCGCAAGATGCATCCTCCACAGCACTCTTCAAGACGCCTTTGAATGGCCCCACCTTGTGCCCTTGGGGTAGGTGAATCCTGCTCCAAACGCCCACACCCGGGTAGACGTAGGATTCACGAATCTCGAAGTCGTCAGGGACATCAACATCCTGCAGTTCGTGGGTCAGTGGATGCTCGGCCTTCATGGCCAAGGACAGAGGTTCTGCCTCTCGTTCGTGAGGTGTGTCCTGCAGGACACCAGGGATCTCTGAAGACGATCCTGTGGACAGCGAAGGTGACAGGCAGCCCGATGCTGGAGGCAGCAAGTAGCTGTCCGGACGGTCGGACACTGAGAATGTCGGCCTCACTGTAGAGTGTGGACCTTCTGGACTGCCGGGATCATGTCCTTCTGCTCCTCTGCGAGGGACTACACTGAGCATCTCCTTGTCATCTATTAGAAGAAAAGACACGGCAGATGTTAGGCGTTGAAAATCCATTTCTCATTTGTATGCTCCTTTAAAAAAAATAGAGGGGACTGTAAGGTCTGGACGACTTTTTGATAGAGAAACAGTAACTGCTTTCATCCGTCTTTGTTGTTGCTGCTGTTGTTGATTTTTATATAACATGTCAATAATTTTTAATATAAATACATCGATAAAATTATGATGATAACAAATAATATCTAATTATAATCAGTATTATTGAACTCACTATTTTCTTAAATATCTCCCTTCAAGAGATATGTTCTATTTATTGTGTACTCTTTATTCTGTAATCTGCTCTCTTATCCCGTCTTCTTAACGCCTGCTCTTCAATTGTTGCTTGTATTGCACGCTCAATAACCGCCCACCCGAATGCCATCTTCACTAGTCACACAGCACGTACCCAGTCTCGACGCACAGTGTTCAGCAAGGGAGATGTATTTTGTCCCTCCTACCTCCCATTATCTCTCCACCCTGCCACGCGCCAGGTGGCGGCTGAGGGGTAGTCTCTCCGTCATTGACGATCAGTGACCTCGCGCGACCTTGTCATCCCCCCTCCCCTTCCAGTCACCCAACTCCAACCATCCATTGTCTACCTTCTCCCTCGAGGTGCAACGCGAAGACAAGAGAGACGAGGAAGGGATTGGGAGGACGGGGGACTGGGCAGATGGACTGGCGGGTAACAATTTCAGATTTTTGATATCCCACTCCGTCCTCACCCCTCCCTCTTCTCCCTCTCATCGTCTCTTTTTTGATTCGTCTGTCATCTATTGTCAATAGGATGCCACGTGCAGCTGTTTCAAGCAGCTAAAACAGTGAGTTGCGGGGTGAGCTCTCGCCAGCTAGAGGGCTGTTGAACGGACTTTTCAGATTTGAGGTAACGACGGTCATGCTGTTTGAGTAGCTGACATTTACGGCTGATAACTGCATCTTTATCTCCCTTTCTTAATTATCATTATCAGTTTTGTTTTTTAGTTCAGAAGTGCTAACGGCTGCCTAACTTTTGTCAGACAGCTTGCCCCGCTTTGTTCAGATTGTCAGCTCAGCGCCGCGCACCCAGGGCTGGGTGGAAGGGTGGATGAAGAAGGGTGGCTGACAAAGAGACAGCAAGTGAGGGATCGGATGTCGAGGCCAAGCTAAGCCACCCGCAAGATTAAGGCAACGATGACGCTCCAAGAACGGATGTGCAGCGCGCGATTAAAAACAAGATGCACGCTCTTGAACGCCACACCTGGAGCTGGAAGACATTGAGAAGAAGGGGTGGAAGGTGAAAGGAAAAGGGAGGGTAAGGAGCAGAAAGAAAAGAAAGGAATCATATTTCGGGGGGAAAATGAAGACGATTGATAATGCAGCTAGAAAGGGCAAAGGGAATCGAGATGGAGGAGATGTGGGGGTTGGGATCGAGGTGTCGGACTAATGTTTTCAGAAATTTGTCAAAGTTTTTATCTGTCATCTGAAACGTGCAAGCTGCACCAGATTTTATTTGTTACTTTTATTTTTGCAGACAGAGGCGCTGAAGTGGAAGAAGAAGAGAAACCATCTCATGTGGTCGTTACGCAGTTAAAGGACTAGTGGAGTGCATTGTTTGTAATGTTTGGGTAAAGCTCTCTGCGGGATACCAGGCTTACCCAGTTATGGATGAATACCCTTCTTTGATCTCGGAGATATCAGCTTATAAAGATCACCATGCACAGAAATGGTGACGTCACGAAGTGTCTATGTTCTCAGCTCTCCCATTGGCTGAGTCCTTCACACCAGAAGCATATCCATGCACTATCATGACGTCTGTAAGGTTGACCTGTGCCCTTGACGATCTTTGTAGGCATGTATCTCCAGAACAAGGGTGAGGTGTTAACTCTGACTTTGCGGGAAATAGTATCTAGCTCTGAAATTTACCCGAATATTATAAACAATACACTCCACTAGTTCTTTAAATGATCGATGATCACTTTGTTTACCTGATATTTTATTTTAAACTCTATTAAGATTCTTTCGTCTCTTCTATTGTGCCTACAGAATAAAAGTTTACAAAGACAAGTTCACACATAACAATTTTCTTTCTTCACCATCGGCCATATTTTATTTGAAGCTATGGCACGAAGATGAGAGACTGATACATTGTGAAACAAATGGGAGAAACGGGTACACAAAGAGATTTTGGGGAGAAGATCAACTGTGCATTTTTGTTGTGGTCTTGTTATCCCTCAAAAGGCTTAAGCACTTTAAAAATAAAAATAAACAAGAGAAAAGTAAAATTATAAAACCCAAAGAGATAGCAATTGTTGTCTTACTAAAACTCTGCTATATTTATATTTAATTCTGAAAGAAAGAAAGAAAATAAAGAAAAATGTAAAGAAAGAAATAAATTCCATAAATAATAAAGTTTAAAAAAAATTAAAAAATAAGTACATTACATACGAAGCTTGCTAAAATTAAATTATCTGACACACAGAATACAAAGAATCACAGTAGTATATAATTTATAGACTTCCTCGTTTTCTTTACTATCCCAATGCATTAATGAAAAGAGAAAACAGACGACAACAACTCCAAAAGTGAAGAAGTGACATAATCCGACATTTCACTGCTACCAAGTCATTCATCTCATAAACCACTCATCGTCACTGGTCCTCCTCTATCCATCGACAGTTAACCCTCTTCCACCTTTTAATTCGCCAACCACCCAGCACTACTGATGCTACGCACCATTGACTCACCACTCACTACCATTGTTTGTAGTCATTACCTCCCCTACCCCCAGCGTCCCAAAGTACTTCGTCTCGAGTAACCTGCCCCTGAAGCGATGCAAGCGCCGTTGTTCTTCTGCCATTAACAGCCACCCTCACTTCAAACCTGCGAGTCAAGCGCCGGCGACCACAACACTACAAGCACGACTGATCCACCACGGAACGCCATCATCGGGCAATTATCTCCCTTTCCGTCGGGATGCAGTGACGACACAACATCTTCCGTAAATTACCCGGAAGAAGAAAAGCACAGTTCCTGTCTCTTTAGAGCGGCCGGCTCGGCAACATGACACAGCAATTTGCCTCTATTACTCGCCTTCCAAGGTCTGATGTTCGGAGCCTGTCTCCCTGCTTCCCCACCCCACCCAAACCCCTTCCACCCCGCAACCGACTCACAGAGTGGTCTGCGCATGCCAGTCCCCCGAGGTTTGCGGTAGGCGTGCGGTTGCGTATTCTGCTGCACAGCTGCCGTCATGCAACCCACAACACAGCCACAGGCGGCAGCAGTCAGTCGGCTCAAAAAATGTCGGTAAAGGGTTTTAGTTTTCAAGTACAACACACAGTCTCAAGAGACAGCTAGCGATGGAGGCTATTAATTTCTCCTACCCGTTTAGATTCTACAAACTCGCCCACCCTGAATAAAAAACGGTTTCGTATTGGAAGTACTGCTCTTTCTTTCTCTCTATCTCTCTCTGGTGTGTGTGTGTGTTCATTCAATCGTCCCTTGACAGTTTAGAAACAGGTTGATCCGCAGGTACTGGTTCTCGAGGGAAGAGGGGGGGGGGGCTGCTGTATAGACTCATTATCGCCTCTTAGGTCTGTCTTGAGTGGAGGTAAGTATTTCATGCATGGAACGACCAGTCCACTCTTTCTATGTTCGCAAGCCAGTTATTTATCTTAAGAAATGATGAAACGACCATAAAGTCATATCTCATTCCTTGCTATTCCAGTTCATCCACATCAAGGCCATGAGACAACAACTCTACAACAGTGTCTCTGCTGTTTATTTGCATGTGTTGTTGTCAACATCGTCACTGAACCCTCCTCCCTCTGAGCACCAGACCACATTAGCAATGGGGTGTTGTTTTTCTCAGGCACTCGTAAAATGACAGTGGTGTCACCAGCGGAGGACATCGCAATTTATTTGCGTTTTCCATCGCAGACAAACATCGGGTAACGGAGAGGGGGATCTAGATAATGCCACCGTTCAGGTGATGACAGCACAGACAAGCAGCTACAACCCCTTCTCTTTCTTTCAAGAAATAGTTTTATATTCACAAGCACACGTGATGCAAAATAACAACCAATAATGACAATTCCTATTCTTATCTCATAATAAAGAATTCCCATTACATATTATATATTTAACTTTCACATATAGTGAGTCCAGATAAAGGAGGATTACTTCTCTGAGCTTTGGTATTAAATATGCTCCTGTAAGTTTTGGGCATTGTTGAAACCTCCCTGTTACCTGTACTTATCTTAACTCATCTTAACCCTTCCTTCCTGCGTAAATTCACTCACTCACTCTTAATCCTTCTCTTAACGGTCCTCCGCAGGTGGAGGTCCTTCCCATGAAGCCAACCAAAACAAAACCAAGCAAAACACAATTTAAAAGGAAAAAAGTGTCAGCTCAATCTTTTTTCTCTCGTGAAGAGACTCGCACCCGTGACCCATGGCTGTGTCAAAACCCCTCCATGTACAAAGCTTTATTCTTCCTCGGTTCCGACAGCGACGATGATGACTACAGGAGGAGGAGAGAGGAGGAAGAAGATGAGGAGGAGGAGGAGGAGGAGGAGGAGGAAGTATAATAGCGATCATACACATCTCCGCAATTTAGTTTTGGTAGTCTATCTCCATTCCCTATGTGTATATGCTAATTAACTTCACCTGACCAGTGCACTACGGGAAATTTCTGGCTGTCACCGAGGTTGCCGTCCTTATTCACAGTCCCAGGAGCTCTCTCTGGTCAATGAACCAAGACGAGAACCGAGGGGTTATAATTATAGTGACTTTCGTGGTTCCTCCTATTTGCAATTAGACGATCTCCCAATGCCTCTCTCTCATGGAGAAGTCCATGGGTTTAGTTCCTAAAATTTTCGATTTCAGGCCATTTTATAGATGAAGATGTTGGTTACAGTGAACTCGACTGTCGATCAAACTGTCACTAATTTAAGGCTTGTAGGTTCTGTGGAAGGAAACCTTCCCCCCTGCAGAACCATGCAACTAATTTATCACAGAACGTAAAGGGTTTAGAGACGGCGAACCATCTAGAATTCACGGCCCTTACTGTCAACCATGTAATCCCTGTGTATACACAGTGGCTTGCATATTCTTGCTTATTTCGCTGCACAATGGACTCCAAAGTCTTTGCTTTGGTTGCGTGAAAGAATTCAGCTGTTTGGTGAAAGAGAGATTGACGCCTGCTTATGCCTTCACCCCATTAGCAAAGTTCTGAACAAAGCACATTGTTTTCTCGAGATTTCATGCCAATTCTTTCCAAGCTGTCGTCGATGGCAATATCAGCAGAACATTAACAGCGTTCCTTGAATGACGGAAGAATGTCCTGAGGGCTTAACGTTCTAGCCGTTGGCAACAGCTTGGATGTGGACCTACAGCGAAGCTGCATGGCTGAGATTCCGTAACCACCGAATGCAAAAAAGACCAAACAAACAAACAAATTATAGGGTAAACAATTGTTGTGGCTTCAAAAGACAAACGAATGCGACAAATTGCTCTTCCCTGGAGAGACGACCTGTACACCACCAAAGTCGCGGTGGTTTTCACCCTCCACATTTGCCGAGGCAACAGTCTGTGACAGCACACACCTTTAAAGCTCTCATAAAGCTGCAGGTACAAGATAAAAGCGTCTTTTTGCGGCAGGCGCAATAATACAGTAATCAGTGTTCGCTATCGAATGTTCAGGGACATGCGCCAGAGCTTCATCTATCATACGCTCCAATCAGCGTTGCAAACGAACGAGGAAGCACAATAGAGTGCCTTGGACATCAAATAAAGGACCGAGATGACGAAACATCGGCACCTAATCTTAGTCATAAATCAAAGCCATTGTTTAATCTTTCTGGGCGCCGATAGACCATAAATACACCGTATTCCTAACGGTGCTTGCCTTGAAAGACAACCGACGGGGCTTCCAGCGCAGGAAGAACAGAAACAAAAGCAGACCCGATCCATTAGCCAATATGCCTGGGCCTGGACAAAAAGGGAGACAATCATGTGAAACCTCAGACGTTCTTGGGGACGTCTTCATCCATCGTGTCTCCTGTGGCCGTTGCCATCAACATGTTATCGCCGTCACCAGTCGTCGAAATGATGGTGGCGATGATGATTATCATTAGTGATCATCCTGCTCTTCCTCTTCTTCATCTTTATCACAAGTGAGGATCAGAAGCAAGTACAGAACCAAGTGTTCCACATTAGATGATTCGAAGAGCCAATCGTTGCCATAGTGATATGAACATACGCCCAACATACGCACGCATAGACGCATAATACAATTTAGATATACAATTATAATGTGTTGTTGACATTAACACATAATTAATTATGATGTTTCATTATTGTTCTATAGTTTCTTTGTCAACAGGGTTAGTGAAACTAGTTCCCGCCACATGAAAAATTGTCTTCATCAAGCTCTTCATCTAATTTTCTCAATCACGTGGGATTATTGGACGAATTCCTCAGCGTAACAACGGACTTAGATACCGATGAGTCGCTGCAGCATCATCACCAGCACTAGCAGCAACTCCAACACCAGGGACATCATCAGCACCACAAGCACGATAGCCAGGAATGCACCTGAACGCAGTGCTCCAAATATTGTGATTGCCGGCCCACTCTATTTGCCTATACCTTCCACCTGACTGCGCGCGCAGCCCCGGGGAGCCAGCCCTAGTCAAGGGAAGATGGCTTGGCGGCAAGACCATCCTTCGGCCACTTCTTCCCGATGTTTCTACGCCAGCGCTTCCTGTCAAGACAGGCATGCCGTGCTAGCGGTCTTTAATAAAGTAAGGGGAGAGGTCCCTGCTCCTCATGCTCGTGTTATCAATTTGAGGCCTGCCAAGGAGCGGGAGGTGCAATTTTACAAATTTCTCTAGTCATTGGCCGGCTGCGCGGTCCTCCTGTCACCTCTTCAATGAGCGTGGAAGGTGCGGATGGACAGGAAGGAGACCAGGCAGAAAAAAGGGGAGAGCAATCTTGTTAATTGCCCGCAACTCTTGCTGCCACGGAGCACCGAGGTCGAAACCCCTCCCAAACCTCAAACCCCTCCCGTGTCATCTCGCTGCGAGCTTGTGTCATGCAGACAGGGGGGCACTGGAAGTCCCTGCTGCATTTTTCGTGACCTCGTGGGCAACGGCAGAACCTGAGTTGACTCTACGTTCTCAAGTTCATTAAAAACATGCACGGGAGATCATGTGGGATCAATAGGGATTATATTCCCCGAGAACTCCCCTCGCCTCGCTTGCAAAGGCGCAAAAGGCTTTGAGAAGGCCATGAGAATGCTGTACAAGACAGACTTGCCTATAAAGCTGATACTGTAATGGAGTCAGCTTAAAAGCCCGACCCTTCAAGCATTTTGTCACCAGATCGCCTCAGTCCCGATGAAAGGTTGCGATGTCCAAAAGCCCCGTCGTACATCTATCAAAGCCAACCATTTTTTTCTTTTACCTGCATGAGATGGCTCGCACTTCCAGTATTATCTTTCGTGTCCTTTCTCTTCCTTACCTTGACGATGTTGTTCACCGAAAGGTCAGCGAGGGCGCGGAGTCGGCGCACTTGACTGCCAATAATGTCATGTTGTAGGCAGTGCTTTGTGGCAGCAAAAATACCGCCGTAAAACCATACAAGACCTGGACCTGGCCACACTCACTTTTTTTATTTAACTCTTTCCTCTCAACACTCCACCCGCAGACATTCGTCGAGCTTCTAAACCTCGGGGATTCACCTGATCCCCTGAAGCGACGTGTGAGTTCCATGACCCAGCTCGCCAAGATTTCCTATGAACCTTTGTTGTTGTGGCAAAAAAGAAGTTGAATATTTTTGTTTCTAAAATCAGATGATTTCTTATCTATTTTTTTTATAAAGAGGAAATGCTAAAGTCCAGACAAAGTTTGTGTTTGAGTTATGTGGAGTTGGGTAGGGATCGTCTATAGGAGAGGAATGGGAGAAGGAGGAGGAGGAGGAGGATTCATTATGTCAGTGTTGCAACAAAACTTGTCCATTTTGCGTATTCCTTCCTGTCTTTTACTTTTCGTAGTTTTTATGACTTCAAACGACCCCGAGTTCATTACAGATAAGACTAGAAATGTTTTCGTTTCTATGAAAAAAGAATGAGTCCCAAAGAGATGGAGTGGATAGCGAGTTTTGTGAATCATTTCCCTTTGGAAACGGAAAAGCGCAGGGTGAGTGGAGGTGTCTGGGTAGTTAATAGCTGGACTAATCAACGTGCCACACACTTTTCCTTCCTTCCATCCTTTCGGCTGTCCATAGCACCTGTGGCTGACTGATCGTTCAGCTAACCGGTGAGTGTGTGATTCGCTCAGCCACCGCACAGCATCTTCAACGAAGGCTGAAGCAGCGAATGGAAATACTGAGTTTTCTGAAGAACTCATTCCCAGATGGCACCCTGTGCTTGGCACCTTAGTGGTAATATGCAGGGAGGGGAGAATGACTGTTCAATCCATTGCTCATCCCGCCACTCATTCACCTTTCAAACCAACCAGTCAACCAGTAAACTAACCAGTCAACTTACCTCCGAACTGTTCAGTAGGTAAATATTTATAAGAAAATCAGAAAACGAAAAGGTGGAAAAGATCTTGCAAAAGGTCATTCTGTCCACAAAAGGGTTAGTGCATACGTCACAAACATGTCACGTGTCACAATACTGACCACTCAGGTGTAACAAAGTAGACATAAGACATTAATTTTATTAGTTTATCCACTGAGGCCGCCCACAGACCGGATGACGGATGGGCAAACTCCACAAACCGGACCATAAATTTGTCAAGTACTTACAGTTCTGGGGCTAGTTGCATGAAATGTTTCTAAAACTTAAAACCGTTCTAAAAAAGTAAATATAGAAACGATTTTCAAAAATTATTTCTATGCCATTTAGATGCTTCGTACAAGTTCATTGAAAAAAGTATGCTGATGGGAACGAAAGTCTGGCTTTAATAATTTTATTTTATTTAAAATCAATTTTTGTTTAATAAGTTCTGAAAGTTTTCTTCACTCTGTTTTTATAAAACTGATTATATCATGTAGACTGAAAAGTGTTTTGAATTAGAAATATATTGTGAAACTGTCCCCTGGTCTGTCCCGAGAAGAGCTTTCTACTAGTGGTCAGGGGCTAACAACTCCAGACCTAATGTGAATCTTCTTTTAAACCTTCTAGGAAAAAATAATTGTAATCACTATCCACCACTAGCACCACCTCCAGTCACCGAATACATCTTTGTGCTGGAGGCTTACAGCAGTGACCGATCTGAAACTGATTTCTTGGCTGGTTGGTTGTAGATGGAAAGTGTTTCCACTTAAAGGTGAGAAGGGACGAACGATGAGTACACAGAGAAACAGAGAAAAACCTCAAAGGCGGGCCTGCAGAAAGCGTCACATACAAAGAGTGTCCCGAAACGAGATCCGAACCCAGGACCTCTCCCTGAAGAATTATGTCTTAAACAATTAAAAAAATCAGGAGTAGTTTTCCTCTGTCGCCTCGTACAAAGAACTCGAAATCGTTCCTCAAGTGCTCACTTGGGTCGGGTGTGGGGAGGGGAAAGGACGGCTCCCAGAGGGGTGTAGTCGTCAATCCCTGTGAATCTTTAACACGCTTTTACAGCGCACAATTCCAAATGACACCTGCAAATCCTGGCAGCTCGCGATACTCATTGATGGAACACACTAGAGCCCCTAAAGCCCAACACAGGTTTAAAAGCTCCTCTTACAGTTTTGTAAGAACACTTCTTCTCCCCTATAAAATATTTCTGTTGAATCAATGAGTCAGGCGCTAATCAAGCTAGATTTTCTTTCCAATGGCTGCATCCTTTTTTTTCACTTTTTATTACAGTTCTTGTATTCGTGCTCTTCAAAGCCAGGGGTCAACACCTGCCTCCCGTGCGAATCGTCTTCAAAGCGTCTTTGATAAGAAAGGGAGAACGAGCGACACCTTTTTTTAATAAGTCTCCCCCAATCCCTCCACCAGAAACTTCGCCAGCGAACGACGGGAGAAAGGGTGCAACGATAAAGTCGTTAGTCAAATACCAACTTGTAATCCGTGAGCTCGATACGAATGTAAAAGAAGTGATTGTTGTAATTTATTTATCATACACATGTTATATGCTTTTATATATTTCAGATGCACAAAAATTTCAAGCGTTTTATCATCTGAACTTCTTGTCATTGCTGAACTAGTGTAAATATTTTAAACATGTATATTTTTACTGTTTGAAACATGTATCTTTAAGGCGCTTCATTGTTTGTGTATATTTTGTTGTTGTTTTTTAATTTTGCAAAATACTTTTTGGAACAGGAAATATTCCTTCGGTGCTGGAACAACTTTTACCTATATCTTTTTGAAATTTATGAGGTCTCTACAACCTGAACTGTTCATTCATCCGCTGGAATGTTCCCTCCACCAGAGCCTGGGTTTGGCGAAGTCTTGTTTTCTCTGGCCACATACTGTTTAAGTTTTGCGGTGTGCAGAGGGGGCAGTCGTGAAACAAGAGTTTGGGATACGGAGGGGGACTCAGCCCTCTCGTCCGCACGTACACCATGTTGACTCCCATGTGGATACTTTTCTGTATGGAATGTTTGTCTCGATGTCGACGGAGACTAAACTCGCGAGCGTTCTTTGGCGGGAACCTCCACCTGTCCTAACATTTTCAACAAATATTTAACCCCTCCCCACAAAAATAAGAATGATGATGATGATGATGGATGATGATGATGATGATGGGTCACAGTGTGGATATTTTTAGAAAGCATGCTTGCGACCATCCCTACTGCATCCCCATCATCATGCATGACAACGGTTTCTGCAATAACCTGCTCATTACCCGAGACGGAATAAAAATAAAGCTCCACAAATTCAGCCTTGAACTCTGTCTCTGAACATATCTGCCCATTTCTGCTTCAATTTGCTGGCTTATTTTCAAGCAAACATTATGAACACTGTTTTGTCTTCGTCCCTTTGTTTACTCTGTCTTTTGTTTTCGGTCACACCACCGTACTCCTATTAATTCCTTTATCCCCAACAAATTAAATCGCTGGCTATTTTTTCCCCAGTCTCCACTCGTCTGCTGATCAGGGTTTCGGTAACAATAAATGAGACATGGGCCAACATCTGATGACACACACTCGACTGACTTCGACCCTGGCAGAACAAAAGGCAAAACAGAGGCAGCCATGACATCGTATTGGCATCGCTGTTGGCAAATGCAGATTACACGTTCGGTTCTCAACATGAGGAATAAATCAGATGGTGGACAGGGGATACAGCCGCGTTTATGAACACATGGCATGTTTTGCCTCTTATCTCTCTAAGCGGGATAACCACCACCGTCACCACACCACCACCACCATCGCCAGTACCACCGCCTCCACCAGGTGCCATTAAAATGCCATAGCAAACCGCAAACTTTAATGTATGACTAGATTTCCAGATTGTCGGCAAACACCATTTTACCAGCATCCATTTCTACGTTGTTTCTCAATTCCCCTTAATTTCACATTAACTTGAGGACATCCCAGAGACATGCATAATTATTGATGAAACACTAACAAGAGAGCTGCTTGTCTCGGTAAATGGGAGGACTTGCAGCAATAAGTCATCGTACTGACATAAACATCTTTTTGTTCAGAGCCACTTAAAAAAAAAATAACCTACGTTCACATTAGTGACATAGCAGTCAAAAGTTTATGTCTTAATTATGATGTAAATGTCAATAAATTTCATCAAGTGAGACAGAGTATTTAGTTCATGATGGTTCAAAACTTCACAAGCCTTTCCTCGACATTGAAATGAAAGGAGGGAGGGTACAAAGTATGATCTACAGTCTTTGTATTATGAAGCTGATGATGATGATGATGATGATGATGATGATGATGATGATGATGATGATGATTATGATTATGATTATGATTATTATGATGATTATTATTATTGTGATAGCAGCAATCTAGAAATACCAGATGTAAAATCCTACAGTTTGATGACTCAGATCTCATGAGAGAAATTTCTTAGGAGTAAATGAACAAAAAAAAAAAAAAAAGAAAAAAGGCAGACGAAATTTTATGCGCTTTTTTCTTTTTCTTTCTTTTTCTTTTTTTACAACATGAAAGATTGCCCCGCGTGTTCTAGCACTCACGATCCTGGAAGAAAAATCTCGCAAGACCGCTCGTCTACGTGACCTCACGTGCACAACGTCTTCACAGAGAGAGAGTGTGTGTGTGGGTGCACGTGCGTCGGTAACGAAAATAATTTGTTGTTAATCTGTATAAAATTCTTCCAAGTTATTGTATTTTAAACTACAGGCGCAGTTCACAAGTAATAGAACTCTAGAGACTTCTAAAGTTTTCAAAATAAACTAATAACTAAATAAATAGACAAATAAATAACTTTTCTTTTCTGAAACTCGTTTAATTACGGGTAGATACAATGGAGTAGAAAGAGTACGAGGACAAGCAAATTAAATGTCAGGTACTGTTTCTAGTGTTGTAACAACTACAAGAGCATAGTTGTGAACACAATGGCTACAAGTAAGAGTGAGGACCTCAAAGATGCCTGACACCTGTCATCTCTGTAAAATCCAAGAAGAGGACTAATGAGTCCTAATGAGGTATTTCTGGTCGGGGCCGG
Organism: Pomacea canaliculata; assembly: GCF_003073045.1. Lineage (NCBI taxonomy): Eukaryota > Metazoa > Mollusca > Gastropoda > Architaenioglossa > Ampullariidae > Pomacea > Pomacea canaliculata. The sequence goes on from NC_037591.1 coordinate 33,916,784, forward strand.
AACCTACAGGCACACAAAGTGAAGGAAAATCTTATCACAACATGGTGATTAGTGTTCAGTTGCGTTGGTGTCAGCGGCTAGTAGCTAGGGACCAATAATATTCACATCAGCAGAACGTCCATCCCTCATTTCCTACATCTTTTTTTAAAGAGAAGGATCTCTGACTATCGTTGCTCGTCTCTGAGTCAATAGTAATAAATCATGGGAGGATTTTTTTAAGATAAGCAGGAAGGCTACAATAAAGGAACTATTCCCCCGAGGACAGTTACCGATGTAAGGGGTGCAAGGATAAGTGATGCATTGGTTGACGAAACAGACGAATCGGTGGAGCTGGCTGTGAAGCACCGGGTTCAGGGTGGGTAGGTTTGGTGTTTTACACCCAGCCAGCAACTAAGGCGACATCATGGCCAAGCACCCAGCCCTGCCAAGTACCAGCAATCAAACAACAATCAGCTGCACGCAAAACACTCGTAACACTGTCTTCTCGGTCACGACGATTTCCTCGCTTTAATCATCAAGTTCAGAGCAAAAGAGAGAGAGGTGGAATGAAAGACGAATAAATCAAACAGTCTTCATTTATTACTCCGCTCCTTTCGTTTCAAGTGAGCGGCAGTGAAGCATATTTAAATATTCATTGAATGCAGTCTGTGGAAGGGACAAAAGTTGCCTACAGTGGACGGCCGTGACTGGCTTGTGTGCTGAGGGACGTCCCAGACATTAACACAAGGCCAGCCACGGCGGCTGCAGCAGCTGAAAGAGCGACGACAGCCACCGAGATGTGGGGCGACAATGAAGAGCAGAGGACTGGACGGGGGAAAGAGGAGGAAGGAATAGAGTTAATGATGAAAGCAGTAACGAGGGTGAGCTAAAAGCCTTGAATGACTTGAAGCTCAGTTAATGAAATTCAGGAGATAAACATAAACACCAGGACTTCTTCTCTTCTGTCTCTCTTCCTCCCTTCATCCCTACAGCTCTGCCTCTCCCACCATCTCTCTCTCTCTCGTCCATGCGTATCTATGAGTGTATTTCCAGGTATGCGTTCTTGCGTGGGTGGGTAGATATTTCTGTATTTTCACTCTGACCCATGCCTGTGTTTTGAGCCAGAAGTTATGGCCGAGGAATTTCTTTGGTGATTTTTTTTAAAGGATGAATATCTGAGCAATGTTCTTACCACGAAAAGGTGTCACCTCCCACCAATCCCTCCCCGGACAAAAGCGTAGGCAGATCAAAGAAAATCAAAAGAGACAAGCTGTCACTTATCAGCAAGTCAAGCATGACGGGAGGTCAATAGTATCGCATCACTTGGTACGAGAGAAACCTCGGTGTGAGCACAAAAACTAAGCGAACATGAGACACACGAGGGAAATAATAATTTAAAAAAAAGACAAGAAGAAAGATTGAGGGACACGACTTTCATAGATCATTCGAAATGTAGGTCTTTATGTGTCTTTCCGCTTTTTCTGGTCAGTTTTATTGTTTATACACACAATTTTTTTCAGAAATTAAATTTGTCAATCAAGTAAGCACCAATGCACAACACTCTACCAATGACTCAGAGCATGAAGTCTGAGGACAAGACCGCACAGGTAAATGTGAGCGGGTATGACCACCCCGTACTCACCTTCTGCAGGTCTCGTGACGCCAGAAAAAACTTTGACACACGCACCTGGAGACTCGACTCAAGTCCTGGCGGTGAGCTCGTTACTTCACGAACCTCGCGTACCTCTCGTTTCACTTCGTCGCCATTTGGCCGGATTCCCCACGAGCAGGTACCAGGCCAGGTGTGAGTTTTGCGAGTGTGTTCCAATCCGCCGCCAGGGTTTGGAGGTGGCGGTGTTAATCTAAGGGAGACAAACATGTCGGACCAACATTGCAGGTATCGATAGGTCAAAGTGAGCCGAATGCGCAGATGAGAAGGTTGGGTGGAGGTGGAGGTCGGGTTGTGGGAGGGAGAGGAGTCTGGACAGATGGCCATGAACTCGCGAGGTTCGGCTTGACAAAGGTCAGCGAGGCTTTTGACCATGCCGAGGCAGTCTCAGGCTCCTGAAAGCCGTCTTTGATTCCCTTCCGGAGTGTTTTTGCTGTAACCTAGTTGTTCAATGATGCATCGAAGGTCCTGCTGCATTAATCCACGCCCTATCATCGATTAGCATCAAGGTAGGGGCAAAAAATAAAAATAATAATAAGGGGGGAGGGAGAGATATAACCTAATCCTATGCAATCGCAAAATGGACTGAACGGAAACTGACGAGAGAAATTTGGATGTTGGTGGTGGTTCAGTGGGTGATGGTGAAAAGAGGCAGGTTTTTGATGTTTGCATCTCCAGGTTCAAGCCAAATTTCAGGAAATATTGTAATCTTTTCAATTCACCCTATGAAATCGGCTTCACAGACACTATGTTCTGTACACTCAGTAAGTTTTCAACATTGAAAAAATATTTAGATAACGGTATATGTTTTCCTCTCTTTGTTTTCTCTTAAAGCAGAATATGTTTGTACATTTTATCTCTCATCCTTTAGTATCAATATCAAACAGTATAATTTGAAGCTGTTGTATGTATTACTTGAACACATTCTAAAGAAGAAATCATTTTACGATTTTTTTTAAAAAAAAGTGTATGCGTGGTGTCTGTGTACCAGGCAGTTTAGGGATGGGCAGTCACGGTTCGCATCCTGCCTCATGATGATGCTATAAGAGTTAGCTTGTGCTAATGTTGGTTTCAAAAAAACAACAACAACAAAAACAAACAAACAACAAAACGAAACAAACAAAAACAAAAAAAAACAAACAAAACAAAAAGTCAGACGACGACGTTCAACAAAAGTTTTGATTTTCTCACATTTCTTTTCATTGTGGTGCGGAGAAATTTATTAAGAATCGTTAGGTTTATAAAAGCTTTATACGAGTAATGCCCTTCGGTATGAATTTTTCAAAGTCTGAACCAGTAAAACACTCTTGCATCTTTACTACTGTCTTCTTCCCAACACCTCCACGCACATGGCGGTGACAGGTTCCTGTTTGCCAAAGACAGCTAAAGCAGAGAAGAGAAAAGGGGAAGTGACTAGAGAGGACATACGAGAAAAGGAAAAACACACTAAAAGGTTCGGAAGGCAAAGATCGAGACTAACGAATTCAGTGGCGACATCGAAGGTTAATTTGGAGCAAAACAGCATCATTGATCGCTTGAACTTTGCCCTCTTCTTGAGGAGTCAATGGACGATCCAAATTGTCCCCGTCTCTCTCTCTCTTTTCTGGCATCAGTCATCAGCTCTCCCTCTTTCCCCTACTCTCTCTTTCGCTTCCCGCAGATGACACAGTGTAATTTCTGCCCTGTGTCTGATTGGAAAAATGTCAGGTCTTATCAATAGCGAGTGCTAATTTCCCTGCCGCCAGAGAAGTCTGCCTCTCCTTTAAAGACGCCAGACTCTGGGGACGTGGAGCGGCGGCGCGCGCAAATTTTGGGAGGTTGAGGTTTAGAGAGGGTCGGCTGAGACGACTGAGGAAAGGAAATTTAAGTGTTTTTAACGGGAAAAACTCAGATATATCGGTTTTACGTTTTGATGCTTTTTTTGAACTTTTCAAGCTCCCATGAAAAAAAACTATTGAACTGCATTCTTAGGTCAATGAATGTTTAAAATATATAATCACGAACAGCGACATTTTTTTTCAAGTATATTTATTGTTTGTTATGAAGTATTATGTCGGAGGGGGAAGAAATGATTTACATGGAAAGCTGAACTGTTTCAAAATTGGTAAAAATAGAAAAGTAAAGGCGTTCACGTGACTTTTTGGTGGTAGGAGAGTGAGGTGTTAGAGCCCTCGGGTATCCCGGGGACTGGGGTAACTTTTTGTGAGGGTGGTACCCGCCTTCTCCAGCCCTCTACAAAGTCAGATGCACTCTTTACTGTTGGTTCAACTGGGGAAAGTTCACTGTTCACACTGGTATTGAACTCTTAATGCTGACACCTACGTGTCCACCCGCCTCTTTGGTACAGGTAGAGTGGTTGTAGATGATTTTACCGTCACCTTATGGAAAGTCCCAGCGAACTAATCCAGTCGGATTAGATAAAAAAAACAAACATTGTGTTCAATAAAAATTCTTATTTTCCTCTGATTTTATTTTCTTTACCAAACTTCTAACATGGAGGGCTGACGGCGCCAACAAGGCTGCACAACAGGTCCATCTCGTCCCTTCACGAATCCACATATTCAGCCAGCTTGGGAATGACAGGAAATTCTCTGGTCCTTTGGTCGCTTCAGAAGAATGAAGACTGACCCTGATGGCTTGCGAATAAAGACAAACGTTCCCTCGTGGTGTCTGAGGGTTCGCAGCACTGGCGGTGCTTTGGAGAGCTTCTCTCTGCGATCGGCTGCTGTTTTGGGCAGGCCGCTGGTCGGCTTCACGCAATTGTCACGCAAACTGATGGGATGCATTAAACCTTACAACTTAAAATCCACTTCATCACACTTGCAGACTTGGCGACCCTCTTATAAGTCATCTGCTATCTCATTGTTCGTTGAGTAGCTTCGTAGCTGCTGCTGCTGCTGCTGCTTCCATGTGACTGCTGTTGTCACTTCTGTTAAAAAACTTTTATTGTCAGTCCATCACCAAAGATATGACATGATACCAGTTACTGGAATTATTATTACTACATCTACTGTTCTTGTTACTTTAGGTCGAGTATTGATGCGCCGGTGATTAGCTACATCAATCTTTTTCTGTTGATGCTGCAGGCGGTAAAGCATAGAAAAACAGAAAAAAAACTAAAACCAAAACACACTTCGACTAGATCGGCTAATTGACAAATCGACCTGCTGCCAGGTAATCAGAAACAGACAAGCGAGACCAAAACACAAACAACATTAAAAGAAACCTAAAATCCACGAGAAGTGCTGAACTCAAACTAATGGAAAGGGTTAATCCAGGAGTCGACACATCTGCAGCTTTTTACTAATTCTCCCCTCATAAGAAAAGAGGGAAAGAAAAAGAAAGGTTTTCTTCATTAAAGCTGTTCTGGGAGTGACAAACACAGGAGAAGGTCTCATGCCACTAAATTGCCTATTTGAATATTCTTCTCTTCAGAGGTGGTTCGCTTCATTGACGGCTAGAAGACCAGAAAGCCAAGGGTGATGGCTCCTAACGGCATCAATGGCATTGCGCATGGCATAACGACCCTGCTAATGATAATGTGTCAGCAAGTGAGGGCGAGCACAGATAGGCTCAGGGGCCGCGGTCAGGGGACGGAACACGCTGCGACATCGGGGATACAATACGTACACATGAAGCGCACGCACACACACAGACAGACAGACAGACAGACACACACAGACAGGCACACACCACACACACACGAACGTGTAGAGGAGAGAGAGAAAGGAAGAAAGACAGAGAGATGGAGGAAAGAGGAAAGTGCGCTCTAATGACGACAAACGCAAGGATTTTTACTGCCTCAGTTCCTTCCATAGACTCTACCCAGCTTCTACCACCTCGTTGACATCTACCATCTCAAGACAGTGAACCCAGGAAGCATGTCACAACAACACATTGTCATTCATCTGCGGCAACCGCAGGAAGAGGATTGTACAGAAATGCTCCTTTGTGTCATAACCACACTGGCTTCCACCGTCTGCTCCACATCCTCCACAGGCAGGGTGCAGGGAGAGAAGGGAGGAGGCGGGGGAGGGAGAGAGAGAGACTTCCTGATTATCCTCGTCACGTGACAACGTGTTTGTCCGCAAACTGACTGTCACCCTTAATGTGTTTGCCCGCCGGTCTGCGAGGGACGAACAGAAAGCTGGCTGGTCCTCCAAACACACGGGACTCTAATCTTCCCAGGCCTTTCTCACATTAAACCGTGATCAGCAGCAGCTCTCTTGGACGCCAGGCGCGGTAATTTTGTAGGTTGGACATAGAGCAACTGGTTTCTCTCCCCCTTTTTTTTTTCTTGATGCTTATTTATATCGGATTTCTCGTCGAGATTTTCCACTGTTTGCTGCTTGCATTCGGGAGTTGAAATTCCAGATGGTTGGTTGCCACTGGAAAATATTACAACTTGATCTTTTTTGATTGCGAATAAAAAAGTATGATTATTAGAGACAAATCATGAAAAAAAAATCGTTTAAATCCACATGATTTTTCATACCATAACGACGGTGGAATGTTTTCATTCTAGACATGAAAAAAGGTAGCTTGTGTTTGTTGAGAAGGGTCTTACCTATTGGTCTTAAGTGATTTAGAAATTATCGCAAAATATCCATCATAATAATTCAGGAACTCGAGCAGTGCTCGAGGATTTGTTGGACAAAAGAAATCGAAACTTTTTTTGTCCATGTACCTATACTATACATCGTTCAGGTTGTCATAAGAAATTTATAGACATCGTTATAGATGAAAAAAAAAAACCCAACCCCATGATTGTTCAAGCAGCCTTCGCCATATCACAAACAGCAGACTTCCGTCTTGCGACAGACTCGGCGACTGTAAAGCGTTTGTCATTCTCTCAATTCTAAGAAAGCCAACAGTCCAGTCATTCTGACATCCAATATGACTCCTGCGAGACACAACAATCAAAACTAGCTTCCTTCTCCTCCCCATCCTCCCACCATCAAAAGGACCAAACATCACAATAAGAACCTCAATTTGTACTTCAGTTGTTGGACACCCGCTAAAGTGGACAGGTTTCAATTTCGCCTCCTCTTGACAAAGACCGATGAAGAGGAGAAAAAAAAAAAGAGGGAGAAAAAGGCAAACTGAAAGTCAAACACTGTCCATTTACCGATGTCTCCTCCTGCTGAGGGCCGCGCATGCTCAAAGCGTTGACTCAAGATAGCGCGTGATGGGGGCTTGTCAACAGGCCCGTCGTCAGCAGACAATAAGGATTACACTTGCGGAGTCCCGTGCCAGTGGCCTTCCCCTCGCCAGCACGCTCGGAGTCTGTTTTAATTGATTGTCATGGAGGAGGCCACTTTGCTGGGGGCGAGCGTGTGATCCCCGGCTATAACTCGCTGGCATTTCCACGCCTTGAAGACAATGTGTTTCAGGACAGAGATAATTTGAGCGAGATGAAGATTATATTTCTTATCCCGTTCTGACAAGAGAACACACTTAAACACTCAATCATGCGAGAGAGAGAGAAAGACAGATGGAGGAAGTTTGTAGAAGGTTGGTAATTTGTTGGTTACGTCCTAGCAGGCCCCGTTAATAAATGTCTATAAAAAGATAAAGAAAGGTGTGTCCAAGATGAGATTCAAATCAAGGATAGTTGGGGACAAGTGTTTAACCGTTGTCCCTACTGAAGGGAGGGAGAAGTGGGTAGGGGTGGAGGAAAGGAATCTCGATGACTTTTCAGAGCAGGTGGCGGACCTAAGGACTCTTTCACAGACACCCTGGAGTTAGAAACCGTGCATCAGTGGAGGACAACAAGAGAATAAAGTGGTCCAGCGGGCAAGCCAAAAGCTGAAAGGCTGGCTGAGCGGCACCTTAATGCGAATTGATGACAGTGTCATCCCACTGTCGCACTGCAGTTATGGAGGCGAGCCCACGACTGCTCGCTCTTCCCCCAGTCTCCTCCCGTCGAGATCCAACAAAGCAAACAGCTTGACTATCAGAAGATAATGAAGCGGCAATTACTGGCTCATCCCTGACCAGGCCACGAGACTTGGAGTGGCTCATGGTACTCTCTGCCTAGCCTTATAGTTCATAGAGATGTTTTATGGACAGTATGTTCACTGGAGTTGGCACACCGTTACAGACCAGTCTTTTGCGTGTCTTGTGGACAAGATGGTCGCTTGGGAAGTCTTTTTAGTTGAGATGTCTGTGATCAGGATACCGGAAATAGCCAAGAAATAAATACCAAGATACTAGAAAACGAGTAAAAAAAGTGCTTCTTCCAGGGGTAATTTCTTACTATGAGGATGAAGAGGAAATGGTGAAGAACCCTCTCCCTCTGCGATGGCCACCCTTTGAACAGAGTGTCACACACAATGGTGCCTCAAGACTTAACAAAAGACTTTGTGATTCTCAGTGCTTTGACAACAAACAGACATTGTGCCACTGCGCCATCGGGAGCCCCCAGGTATGGATGAGATGACACAGACTCGTGAATGAAGAAGTGAACAGCAGGATACGACCAACAAGCCTTTAAAAAAAAAATCCAGGAGACGAGCGCCCATCATGTGGTCATCTACCCCGGGTGGAGCGATGTACACCGGAGAAGAGGCTATATTGCTGTCCAGCCAGACAGCCAGACAGATGATTGCGATGGGATCAGCCGGCACGAACATGGCGATAACACCCCGCCAACAAATACAAACACCTGGCATCTCACTCCAGGTAGCACGAGTCTTTAACTAACGAGTGTCTTGTGACGACCAGGTGATCAGGATCTTTAGAGTAGTTTCAGACAGGACACCGAGCGAGAGGACACCTAGTGTTCGGATGATGGATTGACAATGGAGATGATGTAACTTCAGACTCAAGAGATCGTCGAAATTGTAAAGAAAGAGTTGACAGTGAAAGATTTTCTCGATTTTTAATGTGACTGCAAGTTTGTATGCCAGGATTTCGAATGAAACGTGTCACGAGCAACACTGTTAATGAAAATAATATGTGTGTGTGTGTTTTCAAATAGCCAATTCGTTATGCATCGATGCTTTGCTAAATAAATGTTGTCATATGATATCGTATTATCTAATCGGATTACATCGTTCGTATCTTTCACTCAAACACGTCCCATTAGTGGAATGTTCTCGCATGACTGGTTCCCGCATATTTAACGAGCGCAGCACCCTGTCTACCCGGCGCCCCGCTAATAAGGAAAAGACAACAATGAAGTGTCCTGTACAGAAGCTGTTGACACCCTGCGGGGGATGTCAAAACATAACAACACACATGCTCGCTGTCCACAGTGAACCACTCCTTCCCAGCCTTTGGTATCTGATAGACCATTATTATTCAGCTACCACCCGACTCTACGTAGCCAACAAAAGTGTATTAATATTTTGTGCTGAATATATGGTAACAAATAAAGATTTTTAATTAAAAAAAGCTTAATGTGAGTGAGTGAGAAGGTATGATAATGCTCGATTTCACAGTTTTATTCAGAATCCGAAGCGTGAACATCTGATGTGTAAATCTTCAATAACACCACTTGCAAGTAGGACGGACACCCTCGACAGTACCCCCTACCCGCTACCCTAACTCTCTTTCTCTTTCCCCAGCCTCACTTCCAGTCCTTCCATCAGCAATCTATCATCCATTCTCCTATTCTCCGTAAATCTGAAAAGTCTCTCACAAACCTTGCACTCAGAGAGCGAAATGTGAGCGATAAAGGCATGAAGACAATCGAGTTTCAACGAGGGCTGGGCGTGAAAAGGTTGCCTCCGCTCTCCCTTCAGGTCTTCTTACACAGCTCTTCCATTACCTGCACCTTCTTGCACACAATGGCGACATGCACGGACCCAAGAAAAATACGGGAGGCAGCTTTTAGGAACCAGCCCGGCGCAGCCAGGTGTAAAATCTCAATATCTTTATGATGATTGTGCCAGAGGCTCTTTCGCTTCTGGTTCCGCCGATGGCGGCTGAGCACTAGTGTCATCATAAGCCATAAAGATTGGCCGTGCAACGAAAAATATCAAGCTCTCCAATTTCATTCCTGTTTCAGCCTATATTACATGTAATGTAAATATTACAAAGAGATATAATACCAGTGAAGGAGATAGAAAAATAGATATCTGCTGATGACAAATTTATTGTTAGAAATAGTAAAAAAGATGGATATAACGGGGAAAGAGATGGAGACTGAGAGACAGAGACAAAAAAAATTATTATGGTTAGTTATGCGTAATATTAATGGTACATGAATTACGAAAATATTTGTTTTATTCTCGCCTTCATAAAACACTTAAGTAGTCGAGAGAAGCCAGATAAAAAAGACTGTTCCCCGCGAGACTACAGGTAAACAGAAACTCGGGGAAACTAAGCAACGAAAGGAAGTTAATCCCCTCGCCTTTCTCTCGGGAAGTTCCTCTCCTCTATAAGAATAAAAGCATGAAATTTAGCATCTTACGTGTCTGCTAAAGGTGGGCAAATTCTACCTGTCCGTGTATTGACTCTACTAGTGTCTGGGGGATGGTACACAAGGGAGGGCAAGGGGCGGACAATCAACTGCCACCTGTCAACAAGAGTCCGTTAAACACTCACAAGGTAGCAGATCTCAGCGCTTCACAAAGTTTCACAGTTCAAGTCGCTGAGGGCTTACTTGTTTACTGGTGTCAACTGGACGGACTTCGGCCACACACAGGTGATAACACAATGTCGGCTATACGACCGCTGACCATTGGGTACATGTCCTTTCATGTTTCCATGGTTTCCGTAAGAGCTTAGAAAATAAGGAAGACATCTGTGTGGCTCGTAGCTTCTAGAGATTCGCGGTGTGGGTTCTCTGAACTCAGAAGAAATACATGATCTACAGTTATATATTTCTGGACACGCTAGGTACATAGATATCTATTCTTTAAGATTCTTTCTTCATTCATCAAAATATAAACTGCATTTCTCCTGCAATATTCTCCTGCAGGTTTCCGTCGTTTCACTCATCGTTTTAACTTATGGCGACAGGCTGTGACAGTTAGAGCCCGAGGGTGATACGGCGACAAGGATCGAGTCCCAGCAAACGGGGCAGATAGAAGAAAGAAAGAAAAAAAAAAAAGGTGTCTGGAAAGCTGTTCACGACGTGTCTTAAAACGTTTATAAATATGGCAAGCACGCGGAGCGCTCGTCGTAATCACGCGGCGAAGCACGAGGACTCGAACACACGTTGCCTAACGCGATAAGCCGATGGTTTATAAAGGAGGGCGGGTAGAAAAGGCAAGGTACATTTGATGGCCATTGCAGTGAGATAAATCATCAAGCTGTTACGCCGCATGACGACGGACGATAGCGATTGTCGACCGGGTGGCCAGCGACAGCCGCTCGAGACGCGACTCCTGGTGAGCAGACCGCTCGCACCAGGTCTCTCCTACTGGTAAGTTTTCAAAAGAAGAGGAGATAAATCTTAGGCTGCCTACCCAAAGGGAGATAAGAACTGTGTCTGGGCGCTGGCAGTTGCTAGGAGTCGGTCTTCCGTTTATCTGACCCTTCCTTGGCGTGTGTCAAAGCGCCGTAGATAGTTCCTAACCAAAAATGTCCACTTTTCTCTTCACCCGGGGTACCCGAGACAGAAACAAGGGAGGTGGTAGCTGGAGACACTAGTTACTGGATGGCTGGATCTCTGACTTCTGGTACGATAAGAGAGGGTCTGGCGGCTCCTGCTGTGTGGGGAGGTGCTCCGTGCAGGTAGGACAAATTTGCCGAAGGTGAAAGAAACACATCAAAGATGTCAATGGGAGCTAAGCTCCATTTACCTGGGATTTATGTTTAGGTCCGATTAAGTCAGGATTTATCACTCGGATCATTCGAGCTCTGTTTATTTCTTCAGCAAAAAGGCTTGTAGTCAGCGAAAATAGACTGATGAAGACACAAGATAGCTTTTAAACTTCTCCGTGAGGTCTTCAAAGACTTAATCCCAATCCGTAAGTCCAAGACCAAGACAGATTACTCCGGTATCTGCCTCGTTTCATCACCAGCTGATTATTATGCTTTTGTCTAAGAAACCGTACGTATTTATACTTGCCATTCCTGCAAGTTTGTCCAAACTTCCAGGAGAATAAATTGTCCCAAGTGTAACTTTATTGGTCTGATTGCCAACAATGGGTTCTGCAGGAAGCTGAGTGGCCGAGAGGTCCAGCCTGAGGTCGATTCGCGATCAGAGCAAAACGTATTTTCTATGTTCCGACTTGTCGTTTGCAGGAGATAAAGTTTAACAACGCTTTAACACTTGCACGGGAATTACCAAAGTTATTCAACAGCAAAAGAGCCATAAGCTAATCCCAAAGGTCAGACGCACGCATATATATTCGCCAGCACATGCATCTGTCGAATCTCTCTTAGAAAACTCTTAAAACAAAGTCGTAAACCGCGCGAGGAGTGGCGCCACTCAAAAGTGCAGAAGTCCTAGCACCACACTCTTAATCTGCAGAGCAACACATTCCAAGAAAAAGCAATCGTAAAAGGAACATAAATTTTCTTAAGTCCGCAATTATGTTACTAAGAAACTGATTTTTGATAGAAAAACACAAAAGAAAGGCTGCCAGACACGAGAAAATAAAGGCGAAGATTGTTTCCCCATATGGATTTGGACCTGCAAGTGGTTCACCGTTTCTAAAGTACACAATGATGAAGTCTTTACTTGTGGAATATTTCAAAAACTATTTTATTAATAAATTAGCTACTATTTCTTGTTGGACGACAAGGAAAGTCTCGAACTGTAACTCTCTGCTCGCCGCTGATTTTCTCCACACACACGCATGTAAGTAAACACAAACAAAAACACACACGCACATACGTGAACACACTCGTGCACAAGCTTGCACATGATCAAAGTAAGCGAATCACTTGGTGAATGAGTGACTAGGTACGGGACGAAAACAGAAAGAAAATCATGATTCCTCCCTGTCTCACTCCCTCCTCCATACAGTCAACATTAACCTCTTTTATCGAGACACCGAAACGAGCTTTTTCACAAGCAAAAACTTCCTCCATCTCCGGCGTCTCCGACTGGTTCTCAAAGAACAAGTGCAGCTTGAAACTAAGGTCCTATTTTCTTTCCGGCGTGGCGGGAAACCTTGTCACGACACTGTGGAAATCAAAATAGCGGGCTCATCACTTGTCGTGGAGCTTTTTTGGGGCCAGATCCTTGCGAGAATCCCAAGAACATCGGACGAGCGACAATTACCGTGAAGCCTTTGCGAAGCTGCGACAATCAGAAATCTCTTGGTCTTCTATTAGACCACGGCAGAGCTCGACGCAGAAAAACACGAGAAAGAAGCAGAAGGGCAGAAGGCGGCGAGCGAACGGGGAGATGGAGCGAGCGACCACAGGGGCCAGGTGCTCGGAACGATGCTAAGCTCTGGCTGCTTGGCTAACACTTAGCAAACAGCTTATTCTTTCGCACCATTTCCAGACAGTCGACATGCATCCGACCAGCATCACCAGCTGGGCGCGAGTCAAAATAAAATATTTTTTGTTTTGGACATGAAGCGGGCTTGACAATAAACTCTTTACACCAGCGGTGACCTTTGACCCGCACCGCTACTTTCCAGTTTACAACACGAAATGGAAGTTAGTACATACTATTTTTTATACAATAAAAAGAATATTTACATGAGTTGTTGTAACATACAGCTGCTACTAGCGGATATAGTAAATAATAATAATATTCATAATAATAATAACAACAACAATAATAATGTCCCAATAGCAGTAGACTGCTACAAGTTGGCCATGGAACTGACCGTAACAGAAAGCTAAAATTTATTTAATAATTATTGTTATTAGCCGTGTATATCACATGATCATAGGATGCGGTCTTTCTGAATCTCGGGGTGGAGCAAACGACAAAACACAATTGTCTAATCTGAATGATTAGGACAATTTAGGCAGAAAGAACGATAACCATGCTGCGAACAGTTGTCCCCCTTTTTCTTGCTTCACATCGCTTACATAAATTTTTGATTTATTTATTTAGAGTTTTTGACATTCGTAAACTGAAAGGAATGAGAAACAAACCCAAGACATGCCTTCTCAAGTTTGTTTTGTGTTGGGGCGGGCGGTCGATGAGGTCCTTAGACAACCACAACAAACACAACAAGCTTGTTTCCAGCAGCGCCCACTCCCCTGGCCTGGTGACCATCCTGGCACTGATAAAAGGCAGAGTTGTCTGCCTTTTCTTGTCAAAGATCCGGTGACAGTGAGAGGGGCTTCTGCAAAAACATCGCCGTTTTTCATTATTCTCAGATTTTGCTGCTGATTGGAGGGGAAGCACTAGCAGCTCCGCTCCGAGGCCCACGGCGCAGACGGGAGGAGAAGATCTGGAGGACCCTCGGCGTGTTTACTCACGTGGCGCGAGGAGGTTGAGCAACCCTCGCTTGTCAAACAGAATGTGAAGCTGGAAACAGCTTCATAATCAACACGAGTGTCCTATCTGCAAGTTCCCATCCATACTTGATACCCACTCCGTTGGCAAAGCAAGAGACGGACGACTCCATTTTTGTTTTCTTTTGTTTCCTGGACGCCCACCGTTCTCTCTCTCTCTTACCCACCCTCCCACAGATCTCTCATTCTCCCTCCTGCTCACTCTCTCACTCACGCATGCGCTCTCACATGTAAGTCATAGCCTCGTTCTGGACGTCAAAGTGCTGCAAAAGTTTGCAAAGAGAAGTTTGCAAAGTCATCTCAATCAAAGGACACTCGGCAAGTAACATTTGCATAACCTTTTTCTCTTCGTTGTGTCATCGAAAGCAGCGGGCGATTGATAACCTCCTCTAGAACCCTCTGACGATTTCTCTACCACTCACATTTTCTCCTACTCTCTCTGTCTCTCTCATTGTGCACGTGTGAGCCACGGAGGGAACGGAGACACGGTCTGAAGGACCTGGACATGAAAACACTTCTTGCTTTGTGCTAGCCGAGGTTTATCTTTTATACAGGGACATCACTATCATTTTCACCTAAGACCCTAGGGTGAACCCTTTGAAAGCGTATACACCTTTCATTCTACATGAGTCACAAGGCCTGTCTATTCCATCCATCCATCAATTAATCAATCAATCAATCTATTTCTCGAGGCTATTGAAGATGCAATATAGAACATTCTGTAAAGCTTTGTTTTATTCCTCAGTTTCAAACTCGGTAGACAGACACTAAGTGAACAAAGCATCCTCTATAGACACTGCACCAAATGAGAAATGAGTGCAGACAGCTCCCCTGGTTTGCCCCCTCTCCCTCCCAAAGCACTGAGCTGTTGACGTGAAGACACCCCCGTGCGCATGCTCTGCACAGACTTCCCTGCTCTCCAGCCCTCGGAGAGCTCCTCCTGGGAAAAGCGCCTCCTGCGAGCCACTTGTTGGCGAGACCTCACAGGTATGTTTATGCCTCATCACAAGTCATCCCTTCGCGTTTTATAGCTCTCGGAAAAGTTTCCGTCGGTCTACCTACCATTCTCCCATTGAAATCCCCTCCCTCTCCACCCCAGCATCAACCCGTCCCACACAACCCAATTCTCTCATCACGAAGCCATTCACAGTCTGTGAAGCCATCTGTCTCTCCTTTCCCTCCCAAGAATCAGCGAAAAGGAGTGTGTGTGTGGTGGTGGTGGTGGTCGGGAGGGAGAGTCTGTAGTTGCAAAGATGTGAAGGAAGAGCAAACAAGAAATGGGGCAGACGACTGAGGAGAAGAAGGAGACAGAAAAAAACTTGTTACGGATGGGTGGGTGTAGGGATGGATGCTGGGAGGAGGTAGAAAGCTCGGGTGGACGGGAAAGGAAGAAGAGCGGATAGATGGACGGGAGGAGATAGCAATCTGGGAAGAGCGGATGAATGCAGGGGGGAAGGCGGAGGTAAAGGAAGCACCGACGGCGGCGAGGTGACCGAGGGGTCTGCGACTGAAGATTTGTGACGAGTAGACAAGCTGCAGGAACCGACAACTCGACACATGTTTTCGTCGTCTGGCGGGAGTGGTCCTTCTGGTGTCATCATGTTTCCGAAAGTTTTTTTTAGGTGGGTTGGTTGGGTTATGGAGTGCTACCTGCGGCGGGTACACGCTTCTTCCCTCTCTGAAACTAATCCCCTTTATTCTTAACATCTAAATAATTTGTCATTTTAAGTCAAGCGAGGTGTTACATGAAGATTAGCAAAAAAAAAAAAAAAAAAATAAAAACAAAACAAAAAAAAAACTGTAAACACACCTCCAGTTACAAAATCCTTAATTGTTTATTTTCTTTTAACATTAATATAAGAAAGAAGACTGGGGAGTGGTAGTTTACACTCAATCTAACTGATCCACAAGGTGAAGAGCCACAGTGGAATTCATTTCAGCCATTTATTTGTTGGTTTTTTTTTTTCATTTGTTCGCTGGCTTCAATACCTCCAGGCGACACTCTTAAGATCGTCTGTCATGTTCTCGCTTATCTGCCCACAAATACGTCCCATACAAAAGAGGCAACTGAAATGTAATGCTTCTGATTCCATGTGAATATTTTTTTGTCAACACCAGCGAAAAAAGTGAAGGTATGGAACGGCAAACGTATTCAGCTCGGCTCCCAACAGTTTTAAAAGCATGTTGTTGTTGTTGTGAGATTTTTTTTTTTAAAAAGGGGTAAGCCCTCAGTCTGAGTGTGGCAACCGCCTGTGGGATGACATCCTCTACCTTCTTCCCACGACACTGTTCTCCTCCGGTTCCTCCCAGTGGCGGCCTGCTCCGCTTCATTCCTCTCCCAATCTTTTCTAACTTCCCTTTCTCAGTTTTCACTCCCCTTCCTTCTGAAAAAGTCCCTCCTGCCCGTCTCATCACGGCGTCATCACAAACAACTTTTTAAAAAAATCCTCACCCATCCTCTTTCCACACTCGATGACAGCAGAGCCATCGTTTAACAAGAACATGTTTTGTGATAACTGCCTTCCGTGACTCCGGCTCTTCTGCAGGGCCGGGTCAAAGGTCAGAGCCGAAGCAAATCTGTTTAAAATTGTGAAGGTCGATTATTTACGAAAATGGGGGAAGGAGGGATTGTGGGGAAGATGGGAGCAGGGGGGGGAGGTTAGGGGTTAGAAAAACTTATCTCGCCCAGGAGGTCGGTCAGACGTTTGTCTCACGAGTTATGAAGATGGAGGGAGCGGGGACACGTGGGTGGGGACCGTCTCGGGAGGCTGGTGCTGGGAAATTGAGTTGCAGGAGCGGGTGTTGGTTTACTCTCATGTTGGATGTGTCTATTTGCATAGCTGCGACACTTTGCAGCTTCCCTGTAAATCGAGAGTGCGTGCGTGTGTGTGTGTTTGTGTGCGCGTGAGCCTGTAAACAATTTTTATAAACTGTAAACTTAATCACACACACACAGAGATTAATGTGCGCCGGAATGCAGAACTGTATGGGTGTGGGCGTGTTCGGGTGTGGCATGATCGCTCCTCCGTCCCACCCTGCGCTAAGGAGGTTAACGACACAATATCACGCAAGAGTGAGCACAGAGCCGACCAGCCCAGACTTTAAGAAGCTAATTACAACCAAGATGATTGTCCCCATCCCCCCGACTTTCACTTTCTTTAGTGAAA
This sequence comes from Pomacea canaliculata, assembly GCF_003073045.1. NCBI lineage: Eukaryota > Metazoa > Mollusca > Gastropoda > Architaenioglossa > Ampullariidae > Pomacea > Pomacea canaliculata. The sequence goes on from NC_037591.1 coordinate 33,933,983, forward strand.
GTTAGTTCTAACGGAATGCGATACTACACAGGTGACATCATCCAGAAGTGATTATATAAAGAAATTCTTTCATCTACCCAGCCTTCTGCTCACTCCAGTCGTTTTGTATGTCAGAAATGCGGGTACATGCGGTGTGGGAACAAACAACGTTTATGTAACTCCTCTAAAACATATTGTGGGCTGGCAACAGTAGTAGCGATTATATTCAAACCACAGACCTTTTAAGTTAATGTCGCGGGAACAGATGTGCAGAGATAATTAGCAGATTTTATTTTATTTATTTATTTTTGTTATATAATACTTAAAAAAATTCAGCCAGAGGAACTAGGTTATCAAGAGTATATCGGTATACATCGTCGTGGTGGCTGACTGACACAGACATTGTGACCGATTAATTTAGCCAGCTAGGCTAATAAAGTGACAGAAACAATAACAATGAAAGGCGAATAAGACAGACATTTCCTTTATTACTAACCCTTAAACAATGAATATTGTGACATAGTCCCCAAGTTTATGTCCAACATCCTAATCCATTCACTTCTCTCGCTTTTCAATGTTACCATGGCTAAAAAAAAAGGAAGGGATTAATATAGATTAAGGTGACCAGACGTCCCGCTTTAGGCGGGACAGTCCCGCTTTTGACCTCGTGTCCCGCCTGGTCATGAAATGTCCGGGCGGGACGCCCAATGTCCCGCTTTTTGGCAAGTCCGTCAAATGCCCCACATGTCTTTAAAAATCTGATTACCGTAAACTGATTCTCATCCTCGCCTTTGGTTTTGGCGGTGTCTTGTTGATCCCTATTTATATTTCGTGTCTCTGCGGGCATTGGTGTTTGACCCGTGACGACAATGACCTGCCGGCCGATATCTTATTGCACGCGCCGCTGGTACATCGCCGGTGGTCGTCTGGTCGTCCCTCTTTAAGGTGTCAGCTTCTTTGGTTACGGTTGTCCGAGTTTCCCCACTTCCCAGTGGCATTAACTTTCCTCCCTACCATAACTCACACCAGCAGGTGACTACACCCCAAACCTAGTGATAATGGAATGGACAACAAAGGAGTACATAATGGCTTTCACATGCCGAATTTGTTGTGTAAAGTGAAGCTGTTTGAAGTCGCTCACTTTCCTTCGAAGGCATGCAGCCTCTAACGACTCCATCAGACATGTCAGTTATTTTATTTTTTTTAATCTTTTTACTTTCTCTGTGTTGGAATGCTTCGGACTGCCGATTTCTAACTCTGTTATACTTGATAAAATACATTTTTAGCAAATTAACCTAGGCTGATTTAAAAAAAAAGGAAAACAAGTGCATTTTACGTTTTGGCAGACGATGCCGATCCAAAGGCATCCACAGGCCACCCCTGGTTGCTTGGTGATGGAGAGACGAAGAGAAAGTTTCACGGTCGTGAAGTAACTACGAAACAAGTAACTCTGACATCTCACTTAGAGGTTGTAGTGCCAGCGGCGGGCCCATCCTTTCCATTCACAGAGTGGCCATACATCAGTAACATATCCACCCTTTACTGTCAAGTCCAACTTGCTTGCAGGTCCCCCAAGTGCCACATTAATCCAGAGACCTCAATGCACGAACTGTCTTCTAAACGGTTCATGCGCCATAAATCATTGTGTCCAGCGGCCTCTGACACCTGGTCCGTACCCCGACAGCCCGCCTACCTTAGGTCTGGAAATTGTATACTGCAGGTGTAATGCGGGTGTCCTTCTTCAGACCAGAAAAAGAAGAGGGAAAACAATCCACTGACCAAGGCAAGGCCCCTCACAACCGCTGGCTCGGGTACACCAGTACCCTGCCATCTCATCAAGCCTACGTCAGCACGTTTCCCCTCACCTCTCGGCATTTCGTCCCCCCACCCCGCGTGTTTTCCGCTGCCCGGCATTTTATTCACTTCCAGTAATCGTTTTCTTTGAGTACGGATCAGTGACTAAACTAATGTCGGGGACGATACCGACATCGCCAGTGAAAAGACAGATAAAGGTGGAAACACTGAAAGGACTTTAATTGTGAGGTGTAACTTTGACAGCGAAAATTCACGAAATCCTCGTGAAAAAAGTGTATGACACAATCTTGCAATGACTGAAACTTTACAAGGAGATTCACGGTCTATGAAGTACGGTTTGGGAGCAACAGCCCCGCAAGATGACGAAGGTGCCGGACCATTATTGCGACGATAATTTACACAGCGCCTCACCTGCACGTCAGCAAAGTTGGCTGAGCGGGAGATAAGGTAGGAATATTTTAATTTAAATTTTAAATACCGGTTTTCTATTTAAAAATGGAATTCTGTAGTGGCGTGGACAGATCTGCCGTTGAAGCATCACTACTCGGCAAAGTCAGAGGGAAAGCCCCCCACAGCCCCCCCCCCCCCCGTTTTTCGGCGCTCATCGACACGCGTCCCGCTTTCGCCCCCGAAACGTCTGGTCACCTTATATAGATTAAAGAGTAAAGTATTGTTTTGTTGCTTAGATACAGGATGGACTTTTTCGATAAAATTCATCATCAAATGCTGGCCTTTGGCTCAGAGTAAAAGAAAATAAAACGTGTTAGTTCAAGCTGTCATTACAGGAATATGAATGGTAGACACAACACTTTCCAGCTGTGCTTGATATGATCGACTGTTTGCAAAGTCCACTGTGGGACATAATGCATCGAATGTAGCGAAACATGGAGCTGATAACACTGAGGTAGGATCATTCAGTCGTGAGTTATCAAAACAAAATCTCTGTAAAATCATTTAGCAACGATGGGAGAGAGAGAGGGGAGGGACACACACGCACGGACACATGCACACCCATCAGAGAGAGAGAGAGACAAGGGCACAGAGAAACATTAGCAGTTCGATTCCCTGTCTAACATACCAGAAAATCCCATCCTGATGACAAGTTTTCTTCCAGTAATTCTCAGCACCTTTCCTTCGGATACCTGTCTACATGCCTATTCACTGCAGCCATAAATTTAATTTAACAAGTTACTTCCGATTTCTTGATAAACCCCGCTTTTGATTGACAAATTAACTCCTCCCACAGTTCCAATTAATCGATCATCTTGCAGGAAATGAACCTTGCCGACATCTCCATCGCCGACACTTTCTTGCTTCCCATGATGCTTTCTGTCAGCATCAACTCATGGTGGCGAACGTTAGACTGGTTTACCCACAAATATTTTGCGTGATTAAAAATATTCGTCGAAGGTGGTGGTGGTGGTGGTGGTAGTGGTGGTGGTGGTAGGGGTTTGGGGGGACAGAGGACTGTGGTTTCAACTCCTTTCTGCGATCGTCTTGATGTCCCTCCCGTGCGTTATGGCCGTTTTGCTGATGTCTCTATCTGGTCGGCGTATCCTGTGTGGGCGATCTTAATTAACGACCGTTAGCGCGTTTGCGGTTTGCCATGAATCACATGCTTGAAGATGAATGCGAAAAAGCGCCATAAACCAAGCAAACACTCAAGGCCAGTAAATTCATTTTATAAGGCAAAGAAGCGGTAAAGCGGAAACACGTCAGCAAGCATGCGCGAAGGCTCGCGCGCTCCGCACGCATGCACACACTGAGGGATGCCCGAGCAGGTGCGCACGCAGTCTGCAGGGACACGGGTACCTGTGCATCGATCGATCCTTATCCACCAAGATGCGGATGCATGAACTTTATACCAGCGCACACACACACACACACGTAAACAAACAAACACACACACACACGTATGCATGCAGGCGTACACGCTACCCAGCAGGAACACTTTAAAGCAAGTCGACACGGTGGTCCCCTAGTCCCAATTGATGGCGCTGAGTAAAGCAAGAAATATCCCCATCTGTGAGAGAAATAGTATCCAGGCCTGATACCGATGCCGGTAGTTGCTGAGAAGAAGAAGAAGGAGAAAAAAAAATTCATCTTAGGATGTCAAATAAAACAGAAAAATCGTCCTCCCCTTCCTAGCCCCCATTGTTCCAGTCCTCATAGGTGCCCGAGCAGTTTCGTTCCATATGCCAGCAATCATCTGGTAATAAGCCCCAAACCCTACCCCTACCCACCCATCTCCACCCTCCATGCCAACCCCTCTCCTTCTTCACTTCCACCCTCCAACAGCTGGTGTCCGGGCAGAGAAGCGTTTTGAGAAGTTCGGGTCGGTGGCTTCACAAAGCTATCACAGTCTGCGATATCGCCATACAGCTTGTTGTGGTATTTTCATCTGCACTTAGCTTTCATGGATTTTTTTTTTTTTTTTTTGAAGAGGGGTAGTGGGGAGGGAGGGGAGTCGACTGCAGCAACTGTGCGGCACAGAGGGGTAGCGGGTGGGAAAGGGGTGGCCGGGGGCAGGGTATGTTTGCCAGAACGACTGGGAAAGCGATGGGAGGCAAGGGCGGTGACGTGGCACGGCAATGAGAGGGGGGTGGGCGCACATGGGAACCCTAGAAACAATTCTGAAACTTTTCCTATCTTCGCTAACACATGGAATATAGGAAAGAGGGTCGTGAGAAAGTAGCCAGGCTTCGTCAAGAGAGAGAGAGATTGACGGAGGGGCAAACAGAAAAAAAAGATGGCAACAACCAGTTATGTTGCCAGTGAGCATAAGCTGTCGACCACTGAAGAGATTCCTAATGACCGAGGATGATTCCAAGATGCCAGAAAAAAGAAAGGAGCGACCTGAGACGACGAGTACACGAGGCCGCTCGGTGCCAGGTCAGGGGTCAGGAGGTATTTAACGAACAGCTTGCATCAGCACTACACGGAATCGTCGTTTTATTTTTTTTCTCTCTCTTATTGTTACCTAAAAGATTGACTACAAAATGATGTTTCTATATGTCAACGAGTGGAGTAAAGAACAAACGAAGAAAGAGTGAATTAAAAAAAAAGACAGAATATTGAAAGAAAGTTTGTAGTCCTTAGAGTTAGGAAGTTATTATTCATTATGCATTATGATTTTAAGATAGATAGAGAGGTGGTTAAAGAAACCAAACAAGAAAGCTTAAAAATAGTGAGGGTAAGATAATTTGTGGTCTATCCTTTGAACTTATCCTTCACCCCATAAAACAGTCTTTCATAATTAATTTTTTTTTCTGTCCTTCCCCTGCTATTGGTCTACAAGAGAAGCTCGGTACTAGAGCTTTGAAAGGCTGTAGTGAGGAACGAGTGACAGGACCGCCTCAACTCCGTCACCATGTGTCATTTGAGCCCGAAATTCATGTGAAATATTCACATAGATCATTCCTGTACATGATACAGCTAGGGGCGACGACGATCGCTCCAACAACGGTTTAAGGCTACTCGCCAAAACATTAATTTGCAGTTTGTTTAGTTTGTCAACAAACACCACTCGCGCTTTCCTATGTGCCTGATGTTGTCACAAATCACGGCCTCTGTGACGAGGGGTGGGTGCGTGGAGAGGGAGGTGGTGGTGGTGGTAGTGGTGGTGGTGTAGGTGGTGGTGGTGGTGGAAAGCAGACACCGACCAAGTCAGGCAACTCTGTCATCTCCTCCTCCGTCTCTTTCCCCCACCCACACACCACCACCCCGCACTTCTCTCCCTCCTTCAACTCTCCTCGCGGTACCGTTTGTTTGTTTATTTATTTATTTGATTTACGACCGCTGGGTTCTTGTGAAGCCTACGGCTTGGCTGCCAGTCCGAGATTAGTTCAACAGGAGTCCATCCCTTCACCCACTTCATCATTATGTACCGCTACATAGGACCTTTCTTATCTGCGATTAGAGACTAAGATAAACAGATATTCTACAGTGTCTTTTTCTCTCCCTCTAAATTGAACAGATGTAAATTTAAGGCAGATGGATTTACTGAGATTTTCTTTCTTCTTTTATCTTGATTGCCTGCGTGGTTTTTTGGAAACCACACGGCTGTTGTAATGTTTTTTTGGTAGTGTTGGTGGCGGTGATGATGATGGAAGTGGCTGTGGAAGTTCCCACACCATACGTACCAAATGGGTATATCAGATAATTGGGGGGCTAGGGAAGAAGAGAAACTGTGCAAAGGGAGTCAAAGAAAAAAAAAAAGAAGAAAAGTGCATGAGAATAAAGTTCCACTCTACTAGTCCCCTCCCTGTAATTAGTTGTCAGCAAGCCAAACTTCAACAGCCACCAAGTCTGCTCCAAGAACTGTTCGTTTACACCGACGTCAGGGTGATGCAGCGGTCTCCGAACGGTTGTCATGGCAACGTCACTGATCCCAACAACGACTGTTACCCTCGCATTTTGCGGACACTGCAGAAAAAGCTCTCTGACTAGCAAAAAATAAATAAATAAAACAAGATAATAAAAATAAAAGCAGTATTAAAAAATCAAGGAGCGCACTAAAGCCTCGCAGATCGTAAAAATTTTCTTGAGGACGCTTAATGGTTCACAATACAATTTTTGGGAAGGATGTCTTTTTTTCTTTGAAAACATGCCTGCAACGGTTTTTAAAAAAAAAATTCTGAGACAGCAATCGGCTGACAAAACTGACACCATTTTCTGGTAATTATTTTTTTTAAATGTCAGAGAAGTGAGAAACTAGAAACCACATTTCCTTCAATTTTCGTTTAAGCATAGATCAGTTTCAAGTATGAGTATATATAAGTTTTAAGTATACTTTTGAAATCCTTGCCGGAAACAAACGATTACACTTGATGTCTTGCCATCATCTCTTGCCCTTAACATCGGCACGTAGCTCGAACACACACTCCTCACCCCCCGACACACACACCTCACCCCCCGACACACACACACACTAGATGGGGGGAAAGAAGGGGTGATGCATGGTGCAGAAATATCTGGGGGTTGGGTGGTGTTGGGGGTAAGGTAAACAAAAATCAAAGTCAACAATCAGAGTTGTTTCTTTTTCAAGATTCATACAACCTTATATATTTTGATTCTTTTGCAAGAAGTGAGGGACGGGAGTGGAGGTGGATGTGTAGAAGAGGCTAATTAGAGTGTAAACCGTCTGCACATCCTGAGGATATTGCGGCCGACAAAGAGGCCACTTCCTTGGTCGGCCTATTAACGAACCACTTACAGATGCTGCGGACAAGGACTGTCCAAGAGGCTGATATTAAGTTCTTCGCAAACGTGACCACACGAGCGTGGACTCCGGCCACCGACAGACAGGATGCAAGGGGGAGTCACTCTACGGTAGGTGGTCAGAGATTCTGCGTGATCTTCCCTTCGACAGACTGCGACGCCCTCTGGCGCTGAAGGCAGTCGAGCTTGGCACGAGAGGAGGTCGAGCGGAGGAGGTGTTCAGAGTGCAGACCAGAGCAGAACGAAGACGCGGGAAACAGAGCTAATTCAGGGCAGGGAGGAGTTCGTTGGTGCAACAGAGCGAGATGTCAAGATAACCAAGGAGAAACACAAAAAAGAACAAAAAAATCGACTCAAAATTAGCAAGGATTTTTTTTAAGTAAAAAAAAATCATGGGAAATATATTTCAAGTAAAATTGGAATCTGAGACATTAGCAATTCAGTGAAAAAAAAATAACGAAAAACTAGGGCAAAAATGTTGAGTGCAAGGAGGAGTTAGATGTCTTGTGAAATTAAATGAAAAGGTTCGTACTAACAAATGAAGAAAAGAAATAGGACTTGTATTCACTTATTGCATTTATTTTACGACACACATTGCATAAAAATAAATAAATATTACTCCATTGATGGATGACTGCTGTGCAATGACATATCCACAAATGTAAGCTCTAGATTCTTCGAATAATTACGACATTCGAGGATGAATAAAATATCATACTTCAGTTGAGACATTATGAGGACTTTCAGGTCCGGTTTCATTAATTTCTAAGTACTCTGGGTGGTCAGGGTGACTTTTCCAGTTACAGACATGAGAGCCTCGAATCTGAGTATTCTGATGCGAAGTCAAACACAACCACCAAAAGACAACCCGCAAGCAAAATTATTTTCAGGTGAAGGAGTTAAACTTGACAAAAGATGCCAATTCCCCAACACTATGAACAACTTTTTTTCGGTTCACGAAGTACAAACTTCAGCGCATTTTTGAAGCAAATTCATAACATCTGTGGACTGTGTTAACTAGCTGGCAGCTTTGAGCTTAATTTGATGTTTGACTGGGATGGGGTTAGCCGTTAAGATGAGACCACGTGATGTTACTGACGTGAGCAGACTGGGTCTGAGTCCCGGAGGAAAATGAGACAGGGAATTGAACTGGCACCAGACGTCCCTGTGTCTCTTTCCCTGTCATCCCCAGAACTCAACAACCACTTGTATCCGTCTCTGGCATCTTGTCTCGGAGACTTCAGGAATTGCCTTGGGATCGAGACCACAGACGTGCAGCCCAACGAGACTTCGCGAAACATTTGTAAATGATACACGGATTATGTTAGGGTGGAAGAAGGTGGAGTGTGCTGTGGTCAGATGATTATTTCTTTCACTTTTCTTCTCTGACCTTTCAACGATAAGTTAATCAAAGATATGGGTTTGTTCGAAAAAACTTGTAAAATCCTACTGATACTGAAGTACACTAAGGTTACCTCTTGCCAAAATAAATTCAGTGTTTGTAGCATCATTCTACTGAACTATATCTATATATAGTTCCTGTCTTGCCAGTTCTATGTTTTTCAAGAATATAAAGAATATTTTTTTCAGTATTAAAAGAAATTCGCAGAGAAAAAAAAAAAAATTAGAGAAGTGCTGATCAAGATGGCTATTCAAGCCAACGATCAAACTGGTGAGAGGCAGTCATTAGACTTTGCTTCCTGTGAATATCTTACTGAAAGGATGATTGCCCAGACCCTGCAGTCACCTTGTGACCCGTGTCTTCAACGATTTCTATTGAAGTCAAAGGACATTGACTATGCAAACAAGATTCAAATCTCACTCCTGGTCGATAGCCAAGAAAGGCGCTACTCTATGAGAGAGAGAGAGAGAAGGACAACACACACACACACATATAAACGAACACACATATTATCAAGCTGAAAAGAAAGAAATGAAAATTATGTCCACACAGGCAGAAAGAGTAAAAATAAAAAAAAAAAAACGAAGGACGAACTGAAAACAGAAATATAAGCAGACAGAAAATATAAAATCAGACAGACAAAAAGTTGGGTGTAAGAGATGATACAAAAAAAGAAAGAAAGAAAATAAAAGTGCGCTCAAAAAAGAAAAAGAGAGAGCGAGATAGTGTTTGTGATTCTCTCTCGGATGGAAATAAAAACGAGGGAGAACAAGAAATTGGAAAGGATGAATGAAACAGGGCTCCAACATTTAAGAGAAGAACTCTCTGAAAGACTTCTCGACCGGGCAATACTTTCTCGGTAGGAATCCAGACTACTTCTAAGATTGCCCACATCGAACGAGAGCACGGCAGATAACAAGCCAAGGGAGGAAAGGAATCGAACGAAAGGGAGATAACAAGCCGGGTCTTTGACAGTCCCATGTGTGTTGAGGTGGCAGGCCCCGACACAAGTCTGTAATATCCCGTGTCACTCCCCTGCTCCCTGCGTGCGATCCCCTGAATCTGGTGCCAAATTATCTGTCAAGACCCGTCCTTCGCGCTGTATGTCTTTGGCACGGGATCAGGGTACATAACGGTTACAGGCTCAAATTAGAATCTCCAATTAAAACCCTACCCCTCCGTCCTTTGGGATCGTGGATTTTTTTGATCGCTGGCCATGTGAGATGGGTCAGGAGGAAAAACTGTGAACCCTGCAATTTTGCACATTTATCATTTCACTGTCAAGATTTTGTCCCTTGAATGGGGCTGTCATTAGACACACAAGATTAGTCAGAGGGAAAAAATCTCCATTTTGAAGTTTCTCTTCATGGCAAAAGCGACACTCATCAAAATAATACATCTTTAATCTTGACAACACGTCTAGCGCCGCCGGCCGCACTCTCTGTGGTTTCATGGCTTCAATATTCAGATGCATTGTTTTGGACGATTTTTCTCCGCGTCCGATTCAACAAATTTCTCCTCGTTTTCCACAGAGCCCTTTCTTTTTTTAAAACGAACTTTTATCTCATTTTCATTTTGATTAAACGGTCTCCCACGAGCACGCATTGGCGGGCGCCTGCGTTTGTGCTTGCATGCGCGCGCGAGTGTCTGTAGTCAGGAAAATGACAGAGAAAAAAAATATAAGTACACGGCCTGTGGGTATGTTATATAATTAAGACGAAAGTAGGTAAGGAAATAGACAAATATATTAATTTGCAAAAAAAAAAATCCTATGCAAATTTTCTTTTTTTTTTTTTTTTTTTTTATTCTTGAGTTAGAGATGATCGGATGAATGTTTCAATTAACTTATCTCGTTTATCAGAGGACTAATTGCAAGTCTTGCCTAAGGTCCTGTTTTACTCTCACAAAGACCACTAAAAATGAAAAGGAGATAAAATGGACATGTGAAAAGCAGAGTGGGCGTGAAGAAGATGGAGAAGAGATGGGAGAGAGAGAAGGGCAGATTACCATCCAGCCAGACAGCCACCCAGACAGCGCGTGGGCAAGAATGGGGTGTCTTTGTGCGTGTTAACGTGGGAGAGCGATTAATGTGTGTACAACTTTTATTCACAATGTTTACGTTCCAGCACGTCTCGGGTTTCCATGCACCCTAAAGGTGCCCTTAACGGTTTACAAGTATCGCATTTCTTTTCTTGTCCCCGTGTTTACAACAAAACAAATGTCAACTTCCAAGCGGTTTGGTTTTTTATTGCTCCATTTTTCCTCCACTGTTTTCAACAGAGCGTCCATTATGCTGACAGGAAGCAGTTGAAGAAAAAAACCAACAATGAATAAGATGTATATACGAGTAAGAGGTTTGTATTGAGAGGTGGGCCTAATTTTCGCAACTTTCCATGAGATAAATCAAGTTTTAGCTCACTGCAGTGAAAACTTTTATTTAGTTTTAAGCATGGGTTTACTTTGTCTGTAAAGTGTGTGGGTGCGTGCATTTGGATGTGTGCACACGTGGGCGAGTCTTTCTTTGTCCACTTCATTGTTCTTTAATTGCCTTCTCATTCCTCATCTCGTTATTTTAACGATCTTTTAAAATACAATCGTGAAGAGCTATGAGTATCAACTGAAAGAATCCCTCCTCAAGTTCCCCGGGCGCCTTGGTCCTACAACCCACGGCTAATGCTTGATTGTGAGATAAACAGGTCTCCAGTCACCAGCAAGTGTCAGATAGAACAGCCACCATCAGCCAAAGGGTAGACAGAAGAATTATACCTGAAAGACTTTATCAAAGAATATGTGGATGGGTTTCGATGTCCTTCATCTACTGCTCTCTCTTCCAGAATTCCGTCGGATCACTACCTTGTACCATCAATTGAAAACCTCCATTAGCGGCTGCAACAAAGGTCTCCAAGGGTTGCGCCTTCGTAACAGGAATGTTTGATGCCCTCCAGTGAGGGTCAAGAGTGAAAGCGAACGTCACTTTGTTGCCAACATGGCAGCTCGGTCCAGGTGTGACGTGACACCTCCGAGCTTTCAGCGAGCGCTGATTGTAAAGGACCGCACGCATTTTTCCGCTCCACTCTTATCCTCAGGTCGTTTCTTCTGTCGCCGATGAAAGTAAGGTAAGAGGACACAAACAAAGATCAATACTAGATGGCCCTGTCATGGAAAAAGAGGACAAGGGAGAGAAACAGGCCCTCCACAAGCAGGGGTGGATAACAAGGTGTGGTAGGCAGCTCCCCACCTTTATTGCGGACAGCGATTGATCCTCGTCAGAGAAACGACCAGAGAGGCCACTATGCGAGGGAGGATAATTCGAGGGAAGAATGCGGACAATGGGTGATGAAGTACCTGGAGGGTAACAATGAAGCAGCCGTGTTGGTACCCATGGAGCCAGTAGCGGCTCTAATACACTCTCACCTGTGTTTGCTGGAGAGTGTAGGAGAGTCATAACTTTGCTCTCATGCACCAAAGCCTTGTCCACCTTGTGTGGAGCTCTTCAGATGCTGACCATAGTCGTGTCAGACATCTGAGCACGGCTTACACGAGGCTTCTGTTTGTCGCCAGTACTTGAACCTGGACACGGCTAAATGAAGCGGTAAAGATTGAAAGCACACAAAGAAAGAAAGCATTTAGTGCTGAACTTTCATTTCCTAGTGTTGTTTATTCTCTTTATTTACTTGTTTCTTTATTTCTCAGAAATCAATATTCTGGCAAGATCCAGAATTCAGAACTACAGGTATGATCAGCCGGATGAGAAAAAGAGACAGGTAAAGTGTTATAAACAGAAATGAGCCACTTCTTAGTGGTACAACAGTAAAATGGAGTAAATGAGATGATATTTAACTGTAAGATATTAACAGTTTGATCAAAGCACTCGAGGCACATAGTCACAGCCAGCTGAATACCATCGCCATCAGAATCTCATACGATGGTTAGTTGGTCGAGTTTTACATCGTGAATCATTTAAGGCTACATCCTCGTGAAAGAAAGCTACACTGCAGTTTAAGGATGAAAAAGAAACCCACAGGTGATACAATAACAACACCTTCAACAATATAAACCAAGAAAAAAATTTAAAGAGTAATTAAAATCCTAAAAACAATGCTGTGCCATAAACAACTATAGCTCCTAACGCCCAAGGGAAAAAATATAGTTTAAAAAAGCAAACAAACAAACAAAAAAAGCCACAACAACCAGCGAACCTGACTAAAAACTGTCCAAAAGTTAACTGTCCTTGGTGCGAGACATGGAATGTTTCGCTGTACAAGTCGATATGGTAATATTAAACCAAGGAAGGCATGAAGAACACAAGACCCGATGTGAACTGCAACCACTCGCAAAGCGGAATTCTACTTTTCAGCTGAAATAGCACGAAGTACACACAAACAGCAGCAAATTGACACTAGCGGTTGCTGGAGACAGGTGACACGATGTGTCAAGGACGTAGCAGATGACCCTTGTGAGGTGCACACAAGCGGGACAACTCGCCGACAAAGGGGCGTAATCGCGTTCTTGCACGGCCAACGGAAATTCGAGAAAAACTGTTCCCGTCAGGCTTCACCTCGTGTACTAAGTTTGTGGTCAAGTTTCGTGAAGGAAAGTAGTTGTTTGTTTATATTTATAATCACTAGTGAGTAATGTTCAATCTACCCGAGGTATGCACGTTGTGCGATGAAAGGTTTGGTTCACACTTACAGTTAATTTTTTCAATTCTGTTTTCCATGATCTTCACTTGCATTTTTAAAGCATCGTGGGACACAGAAGTTCAGAAAGAGCAATCATTCACAAATCCCTGTTGCAGTGACTTTTGCAGTTTCCAGCTTATTTCACAGAACTTTACTATAAACTTTTTATTTTATTCCGTATCCCTAAACTGAAATGTCCCATAACTTTTTGCGAGTAGTATATAATGTCTTTGCTGTTGACTTAATTTTCCAGATGGACCTAAGTTGATGGATAAAAAGAAGGGAACGAAGAACTCTGCTGCTTAAAAATCTTTAATAACCATTGAATGTAAGAAAAATCATTAATGTTTATTTACACCAGTAAATAGTTTTTTAATCTTCGTATTCGACAGAGTTTAAAACCTAATATAAAGATTTAATGTATAATTTCTTTTATCTAAACCTGAATAATGAATTTATTCCCTTTTATTACAGTTTAAAGTATTGAGTTTACTCCCTTTTGTTGAACTTTTTGTTCTGAGTTAAGAACTATTTACCCATATCTTTGTGTCTGTCCTTTGTTACCTTCACTAGCCTCTGGAATTATGTGACACTTATATCATCAAGTATGTTGCTCTCTTAGAATTGATGACCAGTGTATTCATTGATGATCAGTACACATGGTTACATCACTGGCGTCCGAACTGAGAGGCACCCTGATTCGATACCCGAGGTTAGCCCATTGATACAGGAAAGGAATTAAAGTTTTCGTGATACAGAGAAAGTACACTGAAAAATGTGTGCTGTTTAACTATGTGACTAAGTATATAAATATTAATGAACTGTTTTGTTTATTTACGAGGTGCTTTAGGCTGAATATAACGTCCACATATTTAAAACAAAGTAAATCAAGATGGTAATTATATGAACTCCTTAAACTTGACAATAAATTGGTCTGAAGTAGTTTGAAACTGTCAGTTTTACAAGACTACATTTTATCTGTTGCTCAAAGAAGATATATTAAAAAAAATGTAATATTTTATCTCATGCCTAACATTTTTAAAGGGGTATCATAAAGTGAACTACAGTATTATAATCTGTAGGCAGTCAGGCGCTGCAATAAATACAGGATAAAAGTATGAGAATAACAATTTACTGCTCAGGTATAACAGCTGTGTGTAATTATTCAGGTTTTATCGTCAGGGCAACTTAAGCCAAAACACTAGATGATATCCATCGACAAAAAAAGGAATGTATAACCGTATTCAGTCTGTTGGTGTCGATGAACCTTTCCATATCTAGCTCCAAGAGTCTGTCTACATTCTGTACAACATCCACCCGTTTATTTTCTTTCATTCACATGCGTTCCAACGCACGCATCAATTCGGGGTGTTCAACTAGTACATAGAGGCAAAACTCACCCACAATCGCACCCAGACATTTGTTATTTAATCTCTTGCCCTAAATATATGTTCTCATCTTTATTATACATGTGTGTGTGTGTGAGTGTGAATCTTTTTATCGTATATTTCTCTCGACATATAACTTTTCTGTTTCTAGTTCTATATAAATAATCATAATTTTTGGATTTTTTTTTTCTATTTGACTATAATTTTCTCCCCCTTATCTCCTATATATATATATCTTGATAGGGAAAATATATTCATATACACGTACATGTAAAAAGGTTTAAATCCTATATTCTTTCTTTGTCTTTCAGACAAGAAGGACGATTCATTGTCCCATCACATTTTGTTCTCACATCTGGCATCTATCACATAACAAGCTTCTCACATCAGGAGCTGATATTTCAAATCGCTAGTAAAGAATGAGAGAGAGAGAGGCAGAGGGGAGGTGAAGTAAAGGGTCATCTTGTCCTCGGAGAAAGGCAGTCACCAATTTAAAAAAAATATAATAACAATAAAAAAACGAAGCACTCCAGCAAAAAGAAACTTGTGTCTGGGCTACGAGCATTAATTACACGCTTGCAGGATGTCTATTGATGGCGGTGTGGGGGCCAATGGCTCCGTTATTAATAAGTAGTGCTGTTCTAAGTGCTGCCTTTTGGCGGAACATCGTCAAAGCATTGAGAGGTGGGCTAATTTACGCAAATTTCATGCTCCAGTGTTAAGGCTAGCAGACGACAGGTCCTCTAGCGTCTGTGTGCACCAAGACTACAGACGTTGAGCCCGCTAGCAGGTGTCGGTGAGCCGACGTCGTGCGATCGAATTCAAGCTCTATCTCCACCCGACCCACCACCCACCCCGTATATATATATATTTAAAAAAATAATAATAACTGAAACGAAAAAAAAATGATCAAGCATCAAGATGAGAAGATAAAACTACAGCTTTTAACAGAATTGCTCTGCGCTTACTCACCATTCAGTAGTTTTCTTGCCTTGGGTTTCGATCGCATCTTGTCGAACCTGAAAGTTGTCGTCTGCTGTCAGACAACATAAAAAAAAAATCTTATCACTACCACCGCCTGCAACTGTTCACCTGCGCGCATGCGTAGTAAAGGCAATTCTTTTTTAATTTCTAGTTCTCTTGTTCCCCATCCCATCCCTCCCCTGCTCTGTTCCTTGTATCTGCTCGTAGTGCAATGTTAAAAGAGTACCTTTTGAGTTCTCTTGAGGTGACAATGGAAAAAGCAGGAGGGCTCGGCTTTAGATTCGCCATTAAACGCCTTTCAAATTACGAGTCGCGTGCCAGGGAAATGGCGGATGACATTCGGGTGGGGTGCACAAACAGGGAAAGGTGGGTGGGTGGGTGGACTGGGTGAGGAGGGGGAGCGGTGGTCGTTCGGGGAGTTAGGTGAAAGGCAAGGAGAGCGCTGAAAAGGAGCAGACGACACCAGACAAAGACCTCGACAGCGACGCCAGACCGACAAGCAGACGTCACGTCGGCACGTGGTGCAGAGTCTGCAAGCTAATTTCTCGTCCTTCCACCCACCCACCCATGTGTTTATTGCAGCGCCTAATTTCCCCATCCTCCTTTCTACTCCCCTCTCCGATCATCACCACCTCCGCCTCTCCCCCTCCCAAGCCATGGACTGCATGCGCACCTTTCGGGTGTTTCTGCACCAGCGCGGTCACCTTATCATATGAGACAGCACCCGTCGTGCCCTACCCCAGCATGCACCCGATCAGTATCACCAAAGCAGTTCCACTTTTGGGTACGTTGACAGCAGTTCGCTAGATACCCGTGAAAAGAATATTTGTTTGAGGGCCACAAAGCGTCTCCGGATCTGTGACCTCACCTGCACTGATCCTTCAGTTTCTTCTAATCGAGGAAACTGGTTACTTATACTGTTCTTAAAAATTTCATAGACAGAAGGAAATTTACAATTGTTGGGGGTAGTCGAACTGCTTCTACATCCTCCTCCTCCTCCTCCTCCTCCTCCTCCTCCTCCTCCTCATCCTCATCCTCATCATCATCGCTACAAGCCTCATAAGGAGAAATAAGCAGTATAGCAGATCATATTGCTTATCCTCCTTGACATCTTCCATTGCCACAATTTTGAGTTTTCGTTCTTTGTTAGGTTTCAAGATTACGATTTTTTCTGTAAATAAACAAACAAACTTTGAGGGTTGTCTTCTGTACAATATTATTTGCTACTGCACTGGGATGAAACAGTATGGCGTCTCTCGGTATATAGAAATAAAGAAATTATTTAATCTGTGTGTTTGTGTGTGAACAGGTGACCGACAGACTCGCCAGGCGGCGTGGGGTGGTGGGGTCAATAGGTCAGCGAGTGGAGGCAAGGAAGGGTTTCCTCAGCGCTGTCCTGCAGCACGTGACCAGTCATCCGTCATCCCTGTGTTTGGGTGAACTGCGTCGGCCATGACACAGTTCCGGTTATACTTACGGCTGCTTTGAACACCTGGAAAGTGCCAGCCAAAAGAGAACAATAATAAGGCTATTATTTCATGCCTACATCGGTTTCCTTCCCCATCCCCATCCTCCAATCTAAACTGACGAAAACAGATGTTGCCGCTTTTATATGAGTAGAGTTTGTTAGGCAACGAGTATGAGATTTAAGGACAAACTACTGTTTCAAGTAATAGAAAATTTTTAATTAAGAAGGATGTTGTTGACTGACAACGACGACGACGACGATGATGATGAGGATAATAATAATGATCAAACAATGACCCAAACGGCGCTGGGGACGATTAACAAGTGGAAGAGGAAGGTCGCGAATTTTAATAGGTACAAACCGTCCCCATATTATGGAGGACAAGCCCAAAAGATAGAAAGATAGTGCAAGAGTCAAGAGGAAGGCAGGGAAGAAGTGAGAGAACGAGAGGATGTTTCGCTTGCAGCTCCTCGAGAAGAAAGGAAGGGGAGAGAAGATTCTTATTGTTGTCGGCCGGAGAGGAAGCTGAACGAGTGGTTTAATTAATATACTATCGCACGGTGGAAAGCCACAATGCTGTGTTTGATGCAGACCCTCTTGTGAAAGGAAGTCTCGAAATAGCATCCCCTGCACTGGGCCCAGTGCATTCAACTTTCCTTCACAATCCTTAGGGTCTTTAATTGGAGAGCGAGTCTAGAGATGGGATGTAGCAGAACGGGAAATGGACCAGCTATCTCGGGGTTGAGTCACAGAACAGGAGGGGCGGAAGCTGCTTGCCGAGCTGTAATATGTGTGTGTGTTGATGTGAGCAAGACAAATCGAAAGAAAGAGAACACATACACATACATACGTGTGGCTATGTGTGTCTGTGAGCGTGGACAGATCCACCTACACTTTCTTTTTGTCTCATACACACGCTCACACGCACGAACTACACACACACATACAATTTCCTTGAAGCACTGGGCTTGCATTAGTTCAGTTGGAGGACAACATGTAATCATCGGGACGGGGTCAAGTGGGGTCAGTCCTCATCAAACTGTTAGCTATAAGGTTAGGGTTTGGCAGAACAAAGAAGAACACCATATGGAAGGAGCAAATACAAAGATGCGTAGTACTGTGTGAATAACAGGTTCACCCACCACCCACTCACCTCACACTGAGACTTGCCTACCCATACCCTGTGAAGCTAATACCTATTCTGTGGTACTCAGGAAAGCTACACTACTACCCCAGGTGCTATCGCGAGTGTGAGGCGAGTTCATCAAGTCACAGGCCCTACAGAACACGTGGTCTCGTGCGTCATTATCTACAGGACATGACGTCAGACTTGCAGCCCAGTGTAAGGTCTCCTACGTCATTAGCTCCCCTTGTTGGTTTGACGGCTTTTCTTCAGCCGACATTCACAGAGTTGGATACAAACAAACAAACAAACAAACAAAATGCTCAAATCTACAAGCAAACACGTAACTGCACTCACATATTGCACACATATATCCTCAAAAAAGCCATGAAAGATAGTAATACATAGAGAGAGAGAATGGAAAAATAGAGAGAAGTGAAGAAAACAGAGAAAGGACGAGACATCCCGAAGCAGGCAAAGAACCCAATATTTCCTGACAGAAGAAACTCTCAAACTCGTCACACAAAGGTTCGTTCCCTGAGGCAGGATGCACAGTTTCTTAGCCGGAACAAAACACTTTCACGACGTTTACTTTACAGCCTTTGTAAACAGTTGAGTCACCGCCTCGTCAACAGATATGTTCACACGGCAGACGATACTCAACCTCACACTAACGGTCAAGGTCTGAACGCACTTTAACCAAATAATTGTCAGCAAAAGCTACCAGACATTCAAGCCATCTTTTTAGTTTATAGTCTCTTTTTTGTCATGTTTCTCTGCTTGTCTGTTTTTGAGTTTGTTTTCTCTACTTCCTTCCTTCCTTCTTTCTTTCTTCCTTCCTTTCTTTCTTTCTTTTTCATGTAAAACACCACAGGCCTGTGGTTCTCACAAAGCTTTTGCGGCTCAGATTTTTATCATCAGTTCTTGTCACCCACCAGGGCGATGAGGGGGGCGAGGAGAATTTAAAACTCCGGACCGCTATTTTCTATTCAGCTCATCGATCACATCTCGACGACAGGTACCAGCACGCTCGGCGATAAACTTTGATACGTTCAGTCCCAGAGCCAAGAAGTTGCCCTGTCTCAACAGGAAGCCAGTCACAGCCTCACACATTCAATCCTTCGACATCTTTATCCAACCTATCAGGTTTGATCTCTCCTTTTTTCTGTCCATTTTTTTTTTCAGCAGTTCCAGCTAAAAAGTCTTCTCTTCCAACAACGAAAGAGGGAGAGATAGTTGTGAGATAATTGTAGTCGTGGATAAATTAGAAGTTAGTCACTAAGGAAGACATTTTTTTTTCTCTCTCTCCTTGTCTGTCTCTCCCTCCCTGGCTCCTTCTCCTCCTGGCGAAACTGCAGACCGTTTAGCTGTAATAACACTTCAGGTGATTGTCGGAACGGCGGAAGCGACAACATAACAAGAGGAAATCCCTTAATTACACCAACTGATAAGAGGTGCTTTAAACTGACGGTTCAGACGAAACTGTTGCAGCCGATTTGCTTGTCCCTCCCTTCATCCTCGCGCCACCCCCCAAGTTAGTCATCGCAATCCCTTCTTCATCATCTCTCGCACCTTCTCACACAAAACATGCACACATTCACACACAGACACGCGCATGCATGCACGCAGACACTCATTGCAGTTATCTCATGCCACGTCACCAAAGCCACCAATCAATCCTCATTTTCACAATCTCCTTCTTTACTTTTTTTAAGCTCATTTTTTCTGTTTCTTCCTCACCTCTCTCTCTCTCACTTTCTCTCTCTCTCTCTCACACACACACACACAGACGCACATACCAACTCACACTAGCAAGAACACAGTCTACACGAGCTTTTCATTTGCTCTGTCCATTAATAAAATAATTTAATCACACCACTACCGATCTATCGATTACCTTTCTTCTTGTTTCTCTCCACCCATAAATCTCAGAACACTTTTTGTTTTTAGTCTTGATGGGATCAGTGCGCTACACAAGTCTCCTAACATTAGTATTTTTATCGTTTCACATCCAAACTTCGTCGAGATCGAGCAGAGGTTGAAAGTGCCCCCTCCCCCCTCCCCCTCTGTGGGCCTACTGGACAGTTTGCTCGCACTCATTCACCCGTGTTAATGGCACTCAGTACACTTACGCGCCTGCTGGTGTCCACAACCACGACGGTCCAGACTGCGGCACACCTGGGTGTTGGTCTCCACAGGAAAGCCCTCGACTCCGGGTGGTCAGTCACGCCTGAACAGTCTGCGATCTAGGCCGTGGACAGGTGAGCGTGGAGGAGAAACATCTTGCTTAGTAAGCATCGGCTGTTGAGGGCAGAGGGAGAGAGAGAAGGACCAAGATGATTGGAAACTATGTCACCTTCATCTGTCAGTTCCAGCTCCTGGTAAAAAAACAGAAACCTGGCGGAGACGAGAAGCCAACTAGAGCTGGATTGACTTTGAACTACCTGAATGTAAGGGAGACGACTGGCTTATACCTTTGGTGCTAGATAAGCAAACCTTTGAAGGGTTCAAGCCGAAAGTCATCGGACAAAGGCAGCAGATAAAGGCTCCAACTGAGTCGCCATTTTGTCATCACAAAGAAAAAAAAAAATCAGCGCTTGGCACCAGCCATTAACAGAATCATTGTTCTGGATAAAACGTATATTTAAAATTTTCCATCTATGATTTGTATGTCGAGTTATGCAAATCTGATTTGTGTTCACCTATGAAAGAATATTTCTACCCGCCATCCCCTTCTCTTTATTTCTCCAGAGTTAACACAACAGAAGGTAGATTTGTTAATCGCACTTTTTAAAGCACCCATAAAGTATTATTAAGAATCAATAAAGGCAGCTTGAATAACCTCAAGTATCTCTCGCAAAGATTGGTTAAGAAGTCGCTACAAGGACTGGGAACGTGCGGCCGATAAGGGGACAGCACCTAGGCAACTGGCAAAGGGAGGTAACAGCGACATCAGGCTGAAGGATCGACTACCCGCTCGCCATGTTGACGGTGTGTCGAACTGAAAACTCGACTTTCTGTCCCAGGACTTGTTCGGTTGTACAGCTGATGATGTACTGGACCATCGACAGAGCGGAGGGTAGCATCAGGTGACAGTTATTTTAACGACTCCTTTGCTTTCATTGATTTCACAGAGCTTATCATTGTATTTAGTTTTTTTCTTTTTGACATTCCACACAAATAAAGTATGTCCTAATGTCTTAAAATGTACTCCATCTATATACATACATATATATGTGAAATCTACTCTCTCCGACTCTTTTGTTTTTCTCTTTTTTTTCTTTTTTTCTCCGTTCACCTTCTGTCTGCAAATACGTAAAATAATAAAAATAAATAAATAAAAAACTCCCTTTTAAAACCCTTTGGCTACACACAAGCGGTTACCCTTTTTGGACCTAGCATTACAACCAAGCCTCTCTTAATTACTGGTGTCAAAATGTCAATTACAAATGAATTATTTCAATTATTAATCTTGGTTAACTACTCCACAACAACTTTGCTATATTCCGGAGTTCAAACTGCCAGGAACACTACATTTTGCTGATTTCGTGACATTTAATGTCATCTACCGCAACGACCCGTTAACGTGGGATAAAAGCATGTCGATTAAGGTTCAAGCAGCTGTAAATGTTGAGAGAAGGGAGGTTTCAGAAAACAATAGGTGGGAAGAAAGGTTGGGTGGAAGTCTGTGATGTACATGTGTTGACCTCCAAACAATCGTTCCCTCTCTTCCAACCTCCACTCCCATAGTTTTTTTTTTAATAATCTTTTTGTCTCTGATTCATGGCGTTAAAATAAAAAGTAGATAAATTTAAATGATTAGTATACACGAACCCAAGAGAGCACACACACTGAGAAAGAGAGAGAGAAAGAAAAAGTGCAGACACATGCACTATAAATGCACGAACTCTGTGAATGAAAGACATAAGTGGCACCAGCCTGAAAATAAAATTATACCGCCCACAAATCGAAAGGCAATTTATGAATGAACAGCATAGTCTGTCGAGAAATTGCTGTGACATATCGCTAATTAGTCCTGGGTTCGTCTGGTCCCTGCCCTCCAGTAACCTTTACCCTCTCATGGTCGGGCATGAATATATAATTGCTGTGTATTGCACGGACTGCAATCACCAATCAAAACAAGCATCTTATTGTGTCACTGGGTCAACTGAATGACCTCTTTGTCGACAGAACGTTAATGAAATGACTTATTGAAATTATATTAATTAGGCCATGTCAGAAAAGATACTTAAAATAAACTCCTTCTCTTCTTGTCTTCCCAGTCGACATATTTTGTTGATGTTGCTAGGGAATATTTTTATTGTATCCGTTGCTGTCGGAGTCTTGTGTGGTGAGGTTGGGAGGAAATATCGATATTGATAAGGAAAATAATAGACTTGCTTGGTGCATTGATCAGGAAGGTTGAAAAGAGAATTCGCTTCTTGCCCTTGTGATTGAGTAACTTATTTCCTGTTAGTAGACAGGACAGCTCCCTTAGAAAACCTGAACACACACACACACACACGCACGCACGCACGCATGCACGCACGCACACAAAATTATCTCTGCTGTATTTTTTTCTTGTTTTGCTAACAGGACATACGCCAACAATACCTGAAGTGACATTCACTTTTGCCTCGTCCATCTTTGATAAGCAAAGACGAGGTGGGAATTTCCCACGATTATCTGCGCATGTCTCTAGGTGTGGAAGGAATGTTTCAAGTATCAATACGTCGAGTCGGGTCCTCCAATGATACATCGTCTGTTAAACGCCCATTTCTTCACAACCATCCAATAACCCGCCACTATCAATACCACTTGCAAGTTATCGTCCAGGTAATTAGATTAAGACTTACACGACTTCCTTCAGTTACGGGTGGGATAGGGGTGGGATAGGGGTGGGGAGGACTGGGCTGAAGTTTAGAAAAAAAAAAGCTTTGGCTTCGAACATGGTAACAGAGTTTATGAACGACCTTTGCTCTCATTTACATCCGTCCCTCAGCCAACATTGCCTTGCACTTAATCTCAAAGCATGTATGAGCCCTCCACTGACCCTTTCGTCTGTTTGATAACTGAGATGATTGTGGACAGACATTCGCTATGATTATTTCCCATAGTGATTTTATTGTCAGGAAAAAATTGAGGACGGGTGGATATGTTTGAAGGAAGGAGTTTTGTGTTATTGCTGGGGTGGAGGGTCTGGTGGAGGGTAGTGGTGAGGGAAGGTTTGGGGTGGGGGTGTGTGTGTAGGTTGGAGGACAAAATAAGCCCCGATCAGTCCTGAACAAGTCGACAGATGTAAATTTTTTGAAGCTTGTTATCTGTCGCAGAGGACAATTTGTCGCATGTCACCATGACAAGGCGGACACAAGGGAAGAGTCGGGCAGGTGAGGTCGGGCTCTTGGTGGGTGAGCCGAGCTGGACAGGTGAGGCTCGTTATTTTAACTCTGTGGCTTGACGAGGGTTTAGCTGTCTCTGAGGAAACATATTAAGGCGACCTGACTTTTGTAACTTTAGCGAAATGAAGTTCTTATCTCGTTGCGTATTGAGTGCAGCTTCGAACAAAGGCGGCGGTACGATTGGAGCTGTGTGGATTGTCTGTCCATAAATCACTTCCTTGAAGAACTCCTTGTCGTCAGCTGCAGGATTAAAGAGAAACAAAGAGACGATAGCACAGAAGTCAGCATAAGTGGTGCACGCATGCACGTACACACACACACGCATACATCAAAGAACGCATAAATATGAAAACATAGGGGTACATACATATGTTACATACATACACACTTGCACACCTACAAAAGTATAGAGAAATACATGAACGACACCATTACAGGCAAAAGCTTGTCCACAGCAACCATGCCCAAACATTTAGAAAACAGTTTAACAGAGAATTGATCCAATAATTATGAGAGGATGACAAGAGCTTGGTTGATATGGATATGGAAAGATAGACTTATCGTGGAAGACGGGACGTAGAAATGAATCCTCTGTACACGGAGAAAAGATTTATCCTCTCAGAGAAGAGAGAAAAAAAGAAAAAAAGGTTCAGATAGAACTTAAATCTGAACCGAATTGAAAATTGAACACCGAATTAATCTGGAATGAACCGATTATAACCGGTACACCACCGGACCGTTCCGGTTCTCGTCAGAATCAGAGAGGCAGAGATAGACCTCACTCTATAGGCTAAAAGATCTTGTGTGTTCCAGAGGATACTGGAAATTTTACAAAGAACTAGGTAGAAGCTGTTTCTGCTGGTGTCAGTGTTAGTTCTCGTGGTTGAGGCAGCACAGGTGTCGTCGGTGGCTGTGATGAAAGGTTTGTTGTTGGCCACTTCGGTGACGTCCACTGTAATGAAAGATGACCATGACTACCTCAGGGACAGTTATTTATGTCTTCCCTAGATAATGATAATTTTAATGCTACAGCTATCACTGCCAGTGAAGCAGAACAGAGCAAATAATACTTTATGAAATAATAAATTTGCTTGATTAACACATTAATTCTTTCTTGCCGTCAGTTCAGATTTAACTGCGTTTCTGCACTGTCGAGCTCGTGAACACTGAGGTTGGTAAAAATTTAAAGAGATTTTTTGATGAGTTTCCTTTGAGATCAAGCTTAAATTTAAAATGTTTATTAGCCTCTCGTGGTTCCGGTAAAATCTGGTACAAAGACATGCTTCAAGTGTCTATTACAAGCATTGGCATTTACAGCTTTTCGATCAAATATCCAGATGTTTCCATGCTCGACAGAGCAAAGACGGAAGTAGCTAGACAATACCCGAGGTCCACTCACTCCTCTACCCGACCTAAGATCAGACTGAGCTTGGAATAACAACCCATTGTTCGCTCTTGTCCTTCAGTGTTGTCATCATCATTGTCGGCGTGTTATACCTCAGCCAGGTAAGTCCATAGGCAAGAGTGAAATAGTATCTCTGCCAGCCCAAGGTAAGTGGGACTGACCACCTGTGGAGGTATGTTTGGGGGACCTGTGCTAACAGGTCACACCAACGGCCATTTTCCTGACACTTCATACTTGCTTTATGTCTTTGCCAATATTTGCATTGCCTCTTCTGTGGCGGGCAACGAAAAGGCGTTAGAGAGGGAAAGAGGGAGCCACGACGAAAAAAAGGGGAACAACAAAATTCTGTACATAATCTATTAACAAACCTGCCTCTAGCCCCTCTTTCATAGAACTCCACCCACCATATCGTCCAGGACACTTGTTCCTGCCCCACTCTCTTCTCAACAATGTCTCCCCTTATCCTCTTTTTGTTGGACCCTCCACTCGCGCTCTAGTCACCCCTGGTCACGGCCCCGTATCCAAACATCCGTTATTTTCCTCACCTGGCGATGACGTCCACGCAGATGAATGTGGAGGGACGAGGCATAAGGTCTGAACAAATTCCAGGCGTCCTAGGCGCCGGGTAGGAGAGGATGCTGACGTGGACGTCCAGGGGCACCGCCGCTGCTTCAACCAGAATGTTGGGAAAACAATCTAAAGTCCCTGAACCGCGTGGCGCACGTGCAGTTGATGGAGTGGCTCCTCGGCCATCAAAAACCCGGAGATATCCAACACTACATGCAAAACCACTCCACAATGCAAGACAAGGATCTTTCTAATTTGCCAATGTTCGGGGGAAGGCAACGACAGAGAAACACGCTCAATTACAATGTAATCAAGTGTTGTTGATTTACCTTTTGAAGCGATGTTCGACTACAGCCCAAAAAGAACAACAAATAAAATAAAATAAAAAAATCCATTATGATCATAGCATACAATTAGGCTTTGTGATGTGGCGTGGACAGGAATCATGTGGGAGATCCCATTAAATTGAACACCTGTTTATTGTGTCAATGCTATTTTTCTTTTTCGTTAATAAACTCCAGGAAAACATAATCAGATTTTATTGAAGCCCATCAGCGTGCAAACATGCAATCACAAATCCTGTAAAATTCCTTATTTAAGACACCATTTCAAAACACCAGGACAAATTCCAGTAAAACTAAGGAAAAATATTTAGTTTAAAAACGAACTGGAGAGCTCTTGTTATCTGCCTTCGAGCTCTATACCTTCACTTCAACATTCAGACGACTGCGAGGACACTCCAATCAGGAAGTCGTTTGAACCCTCCTTCTCTCAGTCTCACCTTTTGTCAATTCCAAATAACGGTTGCAAAGCTCGCACTGTTTCTGTAATCCTCTACTTCAACTTGATTTAAAATGTCTATAACAAAAAGCAAACAAATTTATTTTTTTTTAAATTGTATCTTGTCTTTGTTTTCATCTCATTAATCTACTTCGAGCTTCTTTATTTTTTTTTCCTATATCTCTCTGTGTTTCTTCTCTCTGTATTTTTCTCTTACCCCTCTCGTCTCTCTCTCTCTCTCGATATGTATTTTCTGAAACGATCAAAATAATTCCCAGAGGAAGACAATCTGCTAGACATAAATAAATAGATAAACAAATATAATAACACTACGCTTCGTTCCAAGCGGATATGTCAAAAAGAACATTCCAATCAATGTTGTTTGCCAAGATTCACAGACTGTTACCAGGAAACGGAAAACCATTGGCGCAACCTGTTTTCCCACACTATCAGATAAATTTCGCCTCCGACTCCGACAGTGGTCTGTCATTTATTTTAATTTCTTCCGCCAGTCGGACTGTGGTTTTCCCCAAATCGTTATCTCCCCACCTCTGGGATTTTCCCAAAGTCCGTATCTACGGTACAAAAATAAACAATCGACACAATTTTATTTCTTAAGCCCTTTTCTTGAAATGTCCAAATATTGAAAAGAGGACAATTGGTGCTGGCTACGGGAAAGGCGGACAACTCCGATTACACGTGAAATAGATACAAAAGAGGCAACAGGAGGTGACATAGTAAATTGTCCCTGCCGGACGTGCGATGCATTGTGGGATGTCACAGACTGTCTCAATGCCTGAATGGTGTTTGATGACATCTGATTACATTGTGGCCCATCAGCCGTCAACTGACAACTCCAGCTGATCTGATCTTCATCACCGTGACAGAATGATGAACGAGCACAGACAAAAAAAAGTTTTACGGAAATCCTTGCTCTGTCTTTATTGAGGTTTTGCTGCAAGAAAACTAGGGAAAATTTATTTGTGTATTTTGTCCTTTGTTCCTGTATTATTATTTTTTTATTTGTATTTTATTACTTTCTAAAGAATTTCTGTACTCTCACTTTTTTCTACCTCTATATCGCACGCTCGTGCGCACTCACCATACGCAAAAACATTCACACACACACGCACTCACACAAAATAACAAACCACAGACATACACATCACACACACACACACACACACACACACACAGGCACACACAGACACACGCACACAAGCACACACACGCATGTACACACCTTCGTACGTGCTCGCTGTTTGTCTGTGAAACGTGTAACAAGCAAAGATGCAAAAGTCGGCAAGATCAAAGGATTTGAAAAAGGTTCGAGTTTGTGTGTTTTGTTTCCTCTCTACTATAATAAAGCTTCGATAATTAAAACCTCGGTTCCCACTCTCTGACCTCTCACCTGATCACATATAACCAGTCCTTGAAAGTCATCTTTTGTTCGTTCGCCTCTTGAGCAGGCCCTGGTGTGGCAACCCATCAGGTTCTGGAAGGGTCGTACAAACAATCCCACTGATTAGACACTGAATGCTTAATTCTTTGAAGAAGAGAGCAAAAACATTTTTTATCTTTTTTTTCTTTTCTTTTTTTTATTTATTATTATTATTTTATTTTTTTTTATTTTTTGCACTTCGTTCGGCAAGCGAGCCTTCGATCAAAATGCATTTAAGGTGTAAAAGCAGCAAACAAAGCTAAACCCTGCGGTCACTTGTCTGAAGTACGAACCCAGTTTTCTTATCAAAGCTGGAACTATTTTGTAACTTTTGCAAAGACTGACGACAGACCTTGAGAGATAGCTATCAGGAAGCCTACAAAAGTGTCGGGAATCAGGGCGTGAAACCTAACTCTCAAAAACCTTTCAGAGGGATGTGAGAAGCAGGCATGCGAGTAATGCTATTCTCACCTACCCGCAGACAATCCTCACCTCGGAAAGACGTGGACTGGCAGTTGCGATGGCAACAGAGGACCTTCATTCTTCCGAACCCTTCATTCTTCCCTATCCACCCCTACAACAGTAAGTACATGTATGAACTACAACTGTATTGTGGGACAGCGTGCTGTGACACGTGCAGGGATGTAAACTCTACCCGTATTCATGCGGAAAGTCGGGTGGGGAGTTGGTGTTTAACACCAAACCAGCAAAGCAGCCGGGCCTGTAAACAGGTGTCATGTGGAGAGAAAGAACAGGGATTTACGCGGAAAGAGAGTGAACAAATAAATTTACATAAACACGATTGGGTAAACAAATGGCGAAGGTGTCCGAAGCGTTTTATTTTGTGCTCACTCTCACACTGCCAGTGTCTTGTACCCAAAAGTGAATTATGTCCTGTGTGTTTTCCTCGTATTGTTCTGTTCATGGAACACTTGCTGTGGAAAAAAAGATTATCTGGCTCTCGTCATGCAGAAAGAAATGATTTAAGCGTTGAATATTATGTTTGGGAGGGTTGAATTTCATGTATTGCCAGGGTCTCACTAGCTCCTACCTTCAAGTACCTCGTTAGTTTGTTCACGCACTTTCAAGTAGAGGGTTAGTGGTTCGAGGCCTGCTCGAACCTCTCACTGGAAAAAACTCTACCTGTTCGTCCATTAGAAACTGACACCTGACTTATCATGGAGGATAAAAGCAGTGGAAAAAGAGGTGGGATCTGCCTTCCACATGACCTAGACACAGTGAACCATTCACAATCTCTACCTCTACTGTCATTTGGGGGCTCTTTCCCTTTCTTTCACCTTCCTTTCTTTATCGTTCATTGTGGATGCGGGGCTTCAAACATGACAAGTTGTAGGCACCTGTTAAGGAGCTCATTCGCTTTTGTAATCAGGAGAAGGTGTTGTCTGTTGAAAGTAAGGATCGTTCATCAAAAGGTGACCGGCTGATAAAAGCACAAACGCTTGGCACAGGTGAAATTTCCACAACCTTAGAGGAGAGTGGAGAGTGTCAACTACTGTCACAAAGGTCGGGTACTTGCATTCCTTTACTTGCCTCGTGTCCGCGATGTAAGAAAGTGCCAAAGAGACCGGAGAAGGTTCGTTTCGATTTGTTGGCGGGTCCGATGGGTGACTCCGCGACAAACACAGGACACGTTACACCACCCCTCTATTATCTCCCCTTTTATTGGTACCTGCTGGACCATGCCACCCCATGTGTGGGCAAGATCAGACAAAGCCCACGTGGGTACGAGAATAGTCTTGCGTCCAGAATGTTCTGACCATCACATAATACACTAATCCTAGCAGAAGTAGCCATCACATTGAACACATTCTTTCGTTTTCAACACAGACCCGAGTTATCTCCTCACGGACCGCCAGAGGAAAGACCACCCGAACTGTGCAGAGATCTGAGTTATCGAACTTTCGTGTTTGTCGGCATCAGACACTTCAGACAAATTGTCCCACCATCGCCTGAATGTTTGTGGTGTTCACATGTCCGCTTTTTCTTTTCGATGAAATTGTCTCCTTTAATTGATGTCCCTGGTCCAGAAGTCACCGACAAAGAAAGCGATTAGAAGCGGGTAGGTGTTTGTTGAGAGAGCCGTCACGAGGCGGTGAGAGGGTGTGTACTTGCCGGTGACGTGAGTGTCTCACGCGCACAAAGACCTCGGCGACATCAAAGACGATCACGTGTTTCATCTCGGGGCCGGCGCGCATTCATGTTACACGAGCAATGCACGGTCTGAACACATGTGCACATGCGATGATTGCAAAGCAAACCGTTTGTTTGCTTGCGCTCAGTAATCTCGTCACATTCTGGAACTATTTTTTTCATTTTGTTTGCAGAGAATTCAACTCCCTACTTTTGTTTGTAACCCCTCAGTCAAAGTTCAGAGTTTTGTTTTGGTTCTGTTGGTCTCGCATCTTTGTCATTTGGAAACGGTTGGAGTCTGATAGAACCTTCAGGTCAATTCTTTGTTTTTGTTTACTGAACGCGGCCAGACGAGGACGTTCGTGTCTGCAACACTACATGCAATTAAACTAAACATCACAAAATATTTATTATCACATCCTCTCGAATTCATTCAGAAAAGGTCACACTCGGTGCTGCCTCCTTGAATATTCAAATTATCGAGTTCAAAACACTCATTTCTATTTACAGCTAATATGACACGTGAGGCTGTGTACTCTCTCACATCAGCAACTTCTATTTATTGCTGCATCCAGGCGCACATTCCATCATACTTCTGTGCAATCAATCCTCTACCCCAGAAGAGCTTTAAACGAAAGGAAAGAAAAACAAAGCGCACTAAACTTCAACAATGCTAAAACAAAATTTCTACAAAAACATATGGCTGTCAAGTTTGAAAAAAAAAATTCTGTAAACCATCTCGTTATAAGGCTAAGACTAGGATACAGAAGCGAGCTGTTTAGAAGGGTTTTTAAATGGAGGTTAGAGTATATGGTTCAGATTGCGAATTCCGTACTAAATATGGAAACAACAACTTGATAGGATGCCGGCGCCAGGGGACATAACCAAGCAAGGCGTCAGGGTAAGGGTGGGATGGGGTGGGATGGGGTGGAGTGGGGTATGAAGCAAATTCCAGCCGTTGACTTTCTGCGAATTGAGTGCCCTTCCTTGTGTTCTTAAACACACTCAACGCAAATTAAAATTAATGCCCTCCAAATCAGCACTTTTGAGAGGAAGGGGAGAACACTGTGAAATTGTTGGACAAGTTTTTTTTTCCTCACTCTCTCCAGCACACGACAAACTTCTTTATATCTCTGTCTCTTTGCCTGGCTGGCTGTCTACTCAAGGATAATTTCATACTCAATCAAAATATTCGTGGAATCTGTTTTAATATTTCATATTTCAAAATTAAGTTGTCATTTCTTTTAGTTTATGTTCCTTTGGATTTCAGGTGAATAGACTTGCAAAACATTCTCGTCAAGAGTCGATGAGATTTCCTCATTTGATGAATGATTATTAATAAATTAGTAAAGATGTTAATCCAGGGAACACTGGTGGTTTTTGTTTGTTTGTTTTTTCGTTTTCTCTCTTTTTTGTTATCTCTTGACTCGCTTACCTCCCCTATAACGATGTCGTGTCTTCCGAGAACTGTGGCGCCTGTGTCGAAGGTTTGAATACGTGTGCACGGACGGCTCGGACGGTTTGCTGGGAGGTTGGAAGACCTGTGCACGGATGGTTCATGATGCACGAACGTCTTCTTGCGTGTCTGCGTGCGCGCCGCGTGTCAGAGAGTGTTCGCCAGCCTTTCCTTCCTATATGACATTTGAGGTAACAGCGACGTGGGTGGTCTCTCAAAAATAAAGAAGAGGATGATTTACTTGATGCCTTACATATCAACAAGTGTGGATGCGATAAGTATGTCTGTGTCAGTGCGTAGGTACGTGCATTCTTGTTATGATCCCTTACTAATTAAAAGCTCCTTTATAACCTGGAAAAATATTTCTCCAATAGGTACTTTGGTCTCACCCTTCCAAATCATGTGTTGCTGTTGTTGTCAGTTGTTGTTGTCCCACTAAAAATGTTGCTGCAGTTGTAAGGTATTTTTGTATAAACCCTCTACTGCCTTCCATTTCCACACAAACAGTTTCCCTGTGGATCTGATAATTGTTTGGGCTGTTACAGATTAATGGGGGAGGAGGCAGGAGTAACGGAGGGTGAGAGTTTCAAAGAAATCCACATTTATTTTATTATTTACTTATTACTCGGAAAAAATCTGCCTAGAATAAAGACATTTACATCCTAAAGTTTAAATGTTAAACAAGTGTTTTCACGTTCCGTTGTTTCTCAGCCATGAACATTAAAAACATCAACAACAAAAAAAATCTTTCAGGATGCAGACTTCTTTCCTGAGAAAATGTGTCATCTACAGCGACAGCACAGCTTGCATAGCTGTCTGCCCAGACACCTGCTGGTAGAGGAAGACAAGGCCGTCAGACGTGATAGCTTCGCCGAACACGTTTCTCATCCGCAGACAAGTGATAGTCATCATGGAAGCCGCTTGGCGTGCAACGAAGATCGTGGGAAAAGCCTCGAGAACATTCCGGTTCCCATCCAGCGCTCTCTTTTCTTCTTGCAGATGTAGTATCTATACCTTTCGCTCTAAGCATCATCGGACGCGGCACTTCCTCCCCTTTACCCTACTTCACCCCCACCCACGACCTCTGACCCCTCCTATCCTCGTTCACACATACGAGAACGAAGTCGGTCGTTCGTTCCTCCGCATTCTACATGCCGAGGCTAATGAAGAAGAGCAGTGGCGGTGCTGATTGAATAAGGAAGCGACCCGACTGTATGATGATGGAAACAGTTACTGAAGGAGGAAGGAGATTGAAGATGACTGTGAGGGGAATGACAGAAGAAGGGAGTAAACAATTGGGATCATGTTGCAGACATCATATGCACTCTGACTGCTGTCATGTTAGGTCTGCTTTGTTTTCTGCTCCCTTCCCCCTTTCTTTATTCTCTTCTACTGCAAATGATCATGAGGAAGGAGAGAGATAGAGAGAGAGAGAGGATTGAGAGATGTAAATAACGACATGACAAGGAAAGAGAAACTCCAAAGAACTGGCACCAGCTCCAAAACACCGGTATTCGGTGGTATTGATGACAACGACGACGACGATGACATTTTGTTGCTGCTGCTGCTGCTGCTGCTGCTGCTGCTGATGATGATGATGATGATGAAATTACTTTCTCACTTGGTTCGTCTGTGGTTTGTGAGTGCTGAATGCATTTCACGACTGGGCTTCTCTATTTTTGGCAGCAGGAGATATATCTCTTGATGTAAGTTACGGCGGGGTGTTGACAAGAAACATTCGGTATCTACCCCTCTTCTCTTCTCTCTTGCTGAGCGCCACCACGTGTTTGTAATCTCCCCTTTTTTTGTACGTGGTGCTCACACAAAGACCCATTCGACATCCTTCTCCTCTGATCTCATCTGCTCGACTTGTAATTCTCACTTGAAATATAGTTTTGTATTTTTAGCATCTAGACGTAGACATATCTTTCTTCCGATGAACTATTCCAAAACCTTTGATCTTTCTCTTGCTAATCACTTTTTAATGTCAACATTCTTTACAAAAAGAAAGATTTAAAAAAAAAAAAACCCCGTTGACTTATTCCTGCTTCAACTTGTTGAACTCTTAATGTTTAAACGGGGAATTTTGAGTGAAAGTTTTTAGAAGACTTTGCCAGTGTATGACTGAGCGAGGGCACTAAAAGTAATTATGGCTGTCTCAAAAAATAAACAAATAAAAAAATAAATAAATAAAATAAAATAAAATAAATAAATAAAACAAACAAAAAATTTGAAGAAGTTTTGAAGCGAAAAAAGCAAGATACCATTTGTATTCTCTAAACACACAGGCACTTAGTTTGTAATCTCATGTTGAACATCCTAAAGATGATTCTTTGAGCTGACAATAACAAATCTTTTATTACTGTTCACCACTTTACTCCCACTAATAAACAAACAGACGAATGAATGGACAGGATGATACATAACAATGGAACTAATTCAATTCTAATTTTTCCTGCCAGAGAAAGGCAACAAAAGGGAAAGTGGGTAGGGAACATTTTTATTCCGTTGGAGTAGGTGTGTAATCTCAGGCATCCCTAGTCCCGTTGACATGTAAATAAGCTTCACCCAGTCGTAGACAGGAAGTTTGACTCGTACATCTTCACCCAGATTGACACAAGCAGGCAGCTAGCTAGCGTGAAATAGCTTGGCATAAACATCTCCCATCTTGACAGGCAGGCTGTCTCTCAGGCCATTATCTGCAGGAGGCGATGTGGCTGGCAGCAACAAATAAATGTGATGATGTGGACGTCGCTAGACGATGTGAGGATTAGGATTAGAGAACAGCAGGTGACACCAAATACTGTTGTTACTGTTGTGGTGTTTGGGAAGCAGGCAGGGAGGTTGGGAGAGGTTTTCCGTGTTTTGGATGAAAGGGAGGGGAGTAGAATCAAAGTAAATTGAGGAAGAGGTCAAAGGTCGCTGCCAGACGAGTCACAATGTGCAGTAAGCGTCAGATGCGTTTTGACGCACGCCAGACGAAAATGGGAGACCTTGCGGCTACGATTGTCGGTACCCATCCTCCACCCAACTGTCGGTCAGTCATGCGTGTGTGCGCACGCCTGACGAACGTCACCGTGAACCGAGAAGTGCACGCACACACAGACCACCTCGCCTTACATCCACCATCCACTCACCAGCACGCGCGTACACGTGCACACATACCCGTCTCACACGCAACAAACAACCTCCTCCTCTCCTCTCCCCATCCCCCATCTTCTCCGACGACGACAGCGACACTGCAAGTTTATCGCGCCTACGTGATGCTCACTTACTGACGTCACCGCGGGGGGAAACGCCACAAATTCCCTTCCCCATTAAAAAAATAGCGTTTTACCACCCTACCCGCCCAGTCTCCATGTTTACTGGCCGCGCAAACGTCAGCCAATCATTGTCATAGTTAATGGACACAGCTCCGCGCAGATCACGTGATCGTGCGCTTGTCTCGGGCGAGTCGCCGCAGTGGGGCGGCACGTAGTTAGCACGTGATTTACGCCTCATTTTAACTGGCACGTGATCTGCGTGATTTGCACGTTATGCACCCCCTCTACATTTGGGTACAGGGTGCGCAGGGAGCTAGCAACATAATTTGGTTTTTTGATTTTAAAGAGAGGGGGGACTCATGCACAGACTGACCAACTAATTTTGAAAGCCCGAGGGAGCGGATGAACTAAGTTAAACCACACAAACAAATAAAAAAATGGAGGAAAAAAGATTCGCACCACGCTGTTCTTGCATTTTCACGCGTGAGCACACATGACTACCCTGCTATGGGTAGATAATCTTGACCCACAACTCGTCTGTATTGTATGATGAAGACGATGATCAAAAAAAAAAAAAAAAATACTTTAGAGACGTTACTCAGATGCGAGAGAAATAGCAAGCGCAAGATTGAATGATTGTAGACTAATTATAGAATGTTTCTTGATTGAATATAAATTGTACATTGATTGCAAATTCAGAATGATAGATAAGAGAAAGGTAGATGTTCTGATAATAAGAAGGATGACAGAGATACAGTAAGATATATTACATATATCTATATAGTGAGACAGACAGACAATACGAATGATTAAAATTTTTCTCTCTTGTTTCTTCATTTTTAATGCCTCTTTAGCGCAAAAGAATAAAATTCTTACCCCAAGCGTAAACTTACCCTTAAGGTACTGTAGTTAATCACAGTGTGATTGTCTTGGGATTAACTCTTAGAAAACGTGTTGTTGTGGATAAATCCCTTTTTCTGCGCAGTGGTTAGAAAATGTTTCATTTCGAATTTAGTTTTTGCCAACTGTTGAAAGTATTAAGTTAATAAGTGACAGAAATGACAATGAAGATAACATCATTTCAACTGTTTATTGAAAAAATTTTAAAATTGTGCTAAAATGGATGCAACATTTTGAACGCACGTTTAAACTATCTGAAAAATATTTAAAGACATAGAACTAACATCTGAGTATTATAGTCAGGAACGTGAGGACTAGTGGTCATTTTTTAATAATTGTTTTCTCCTATCTTCTACCCCTCTTCTGCGTGGACATTTTCTTAGGAATGTTTGAAATAAGACAAAGGTTGCGTTTGCTTCTAACTTGTTTCTTCACTTCTAATATGAAATCGTCTATGAATGATATTTTAGCCCATTATTCCAATTGTTCTGTCAAGATAGCGAACGTTCACCTCCCTTCTCTCAAACGCATCTGGCAAATTACAAGCGTCCTTCTCTCTCTCCTTCGTGACTGGACGGTTTGATGGTAACCTTTCACCTTCACCCTCCCCTTACCTCCACGATCCGGTCATTTTCCCCATCCAAGTGGGTCATCAGTGGCCGGACAGCGCTGGGACACAAAAAAGTCCTCCAGACACAACAAAAGACTTGTCCTGAGCCAGCAGGCCACCAGCCATTGTCCATCGCCGCCAAGGCCATTGTGCATCCCTGCAGATTCTGCAAAGAAAAAAAATTATATTGGTTGATTATTTGCGAGTTAATAAGGGTCACAGCCGTTTCCTAAGGGTCAGGAAAGGAGGCAAGGGTTATAGGAGAGGGAGATACAATTCCGAAGGCCAGGAGACACCTCACTGTCATTGCTCCTCGAAGGGAGACCACTCGCCCCTAGCAGTGAAACAACACAAACAGAAGATTCAATCGCATCTCAGGCTGGCACTGATCCCCTTTTTTTTCTGCTGGTCCACCATCACAACACTCTTCATTAGTGGCCGGAGACCTTTCTAGGAGTGTCTTCAAGCAGACGCATTAAAAAGCTTTTAAGGAAATCAGGATGAGTGACCTTCTCCTCCCCCTTCCTGTCCACATCCAGCTTGCAAAGTTTAGTCAACCATCGAGTGAACACTTTGTGAGGACGGCACAGATGTCACTGTCTCAACACGAATGATGAGGTCTCTTAAAAAAGTATTTATTTTTATCACAAAAGTGTTTCCCCTCCAAAGAGTTTCTCTCAAATGCGATTTTTCAATGTCTCAAAGAAATATTCAAGCTACATCTAACGGTCTTTTATTTCCCACCAACTGCGAGAAAGATCTACTCAGTATTTTTTTTTTTTATCTTCCCGCACATCTATCACTCCGCGGAGAGAGGAGAGAGAGAGAAAAATCTGCAAATCTGACGATAAACTACTAAACACCGAGAGAAGCGCCACCTCGCGGGACAAATTAGCACTTTCGGTTTTTTCGTCATAGCTGGGAGGTTAGGTACGACGGAATGTGTACCTGGCTCGGGTCAGGTGCGTCAAGTGCGTTCCGTTATTTCACGGGAGACAACCCGTGTAGGATCCCGATGGTGGGTTACATTGTGTCTTTTCTCTGCTGGCTGAGATTTGTTTAATCATGAGTCGATGTCAGTTAACAGGAAAGAGGGAATGAGGACAAGAAAGCTACGTCACTCATATTTAGTACTAATTAATTACTAATTAACTTTCCCTAGTCGGTCTGATTTGTTTTGGGTAATGCTCAGTCAAAAACCACAGCACTGTGGAAGAGAAAGGTAACAGTCGTCCCCAACCTTTTCCAGTTCGTTGGGAGTGGGAGTAGGGGACATGTTAGAGACCTTCACTTTTCTCGGGATCAGCTTTACATGAGAGCGGAACCCATCCCCTCCCTACCTGACTTACATTTCTCAACCATCTGTAAAATCAGGTGTCCATTTCCAACTGGGTCGACTTCAGGAAGTTTGCTGCCCCACATGGGCATCGAACCGGAGCGCCTCTTGGTCCGGACGCCACTCGACATCCCCTTTCCGACGTAAGGGATAGAAAGAAGAAGGAGAGGCACTGTCAGTTGTGAAGAACAATGCAATCTATCACCTGACGATACTGATAATCAAGCATCACTTTTTTGCTGTAACACACCTGTGCATCCAGCGATCACCTGATTGACTGATTACTGCTTTGATTGGTTGACTGAAATTACGTGAGGCTGCATTGGACTGGAGGTGTTTATCGGGCGATGTCAGTCGTGACGTAGCTGTGATTCGCACCTGTTGCCCAAACGTCGGCTGGCTTATCATGCTTCAGGTGAGTCAGGTGACAGCATCTGTGACAGTCTGGAAAGTGTCAGTTACTTAAGTACAGCTGTCACAGTCATACGGGTGACAGAGCTAGAACTAGTCTAGTGTTCAACAATTGAAAAATCAAACATAACTTGAAAGTTGAAGTCTTATCCAAATATCAGATAAGCCCTGTGTAGCCATATGGCGCACTCGTATGACGAGTAGGGAAAGGCCCCAAAAATAAAAATAAGAAAAAAACAA
This sequence comes from Pomacea canaliculata, assembly GCF_003073045.1. Classification (NCBI taxonomy): domain Eukaryota; kingdom Metazoa; phylum Mollusca; class Gastropoda; order Architaenioglossa; family Ampullariidae; genus Pomacea; species Pomacea canaliculata. The sequence continues at coordinate 33,972,003 of NC_037591.1, forward strand.
TTCTGAGAAAAAAAATTAAAGTGAAATTTATTGTTACGACAGTACGCCTATCTTAGTAGGTGAAGTGTTAATGTGTCTCGTCCTAACCACGTGACAACATGGTCAGCGTTCCCCCCACAGGAAGACCGTGTTGGCGACTCATCATAGCCGGTCAACACTGTCCGAAGACTTGTCAACACCGTCGTCACAGCTGCTGAGCCGGTGGACCGTCAACATCATCTTCAGCGTGTGACAGGTTGGCTCGGTGCCGAGCATGGACATCAGGATTTTGCACGACGCACAAACTGTCCCCCGCCCTCTAAACCAGCCCACGCAATCGGAAACTTGTCAGCCGACATTTTGTGTCTTGAGGCAAACAGTAAACAGTCTGGCACTGGTGAGATGCACAGTCACCTACTCCACACAGGTGCTCGGGGCGAGGAGGGCCTGTGACGACGTCAGTGCGCATGCGTGAGACTTGAACGCCAGAGGTGGAGAGAATTTCCGCATCGCTTGTTGCAAAGACGAATGCTTTGTTTTTATAATTAATTGCAGTAATTATGGTGCAATAAACTAGATAAGACTGGCAGTACTTTAAAACTTGAGCTCACGTTTATACTAGTGCCAGAAAAAAAGATGAATAAGAGAGAGAGAGAGAGAAAGTAGTGGAGGGGAGAGTGTGGAAGGCAAGGAACAACAGCTAGAATTCCTTTATTGAGTAAGCCACTGGCTCGTTTCAAACTGTGTGAAGAAGGGGGGGTTGTGAAAAGTAAACTTACTCCAGTTTTGCAATAAGAGATGAGGCATGGTAACAGCTTGAGAGAAGGAGAGAGAAGTAAAAGAATGTCGGGAGGAATATAACTTAATGTTCTGAAGGATGAATTAATCTCACTCTAGTGCCGAATAAAGATAGAAGGAAAGTTTTAGTTATCGTTTTAGAGAACTGTTCGCAACTTGTTTCAACACACATACAGCACACAGATTTTCAGTAACATAATTCCATGGAGAAAGAATCCGTTCATTTTTCGATGTAATCTTGGGCTTATCATGAAAGTCATTTGAAATAAAACTATGACAGTGATAAGTCTGTTTCAAACTTCCTGAGTTGAAGCTTTTCGAGCTTCAGACCTTTTTGTCTTAGCAGTGCCAAACACGGACCTGTTAGATGCAATTTTTTAAAATAAATGTACACATTTTGTTATCAACAAATGTTTAAGTTGCCTTTTTTGGTTTGGTTTTGTATTGGTTGGAGAAGAATGAGGTTTGGCAGTAAAGAAGGGGGTCGAAGGAGTACAACGGCAGAAATGTCTACAACAGAATGGACACAACTAAGGTCAAAGGTCGAGAGAGATGCCGTGGCCAACCAGCTAAGTGACCGGTGACACGATATTTGCTCCCCAAGCTCACTCACCCCACGGTCCGAGTTTTCCCTGCGGCGATAGGAACCGAGTCGAGCCAAGGAACCATGCTTATCTCATGCTTCATTCCCACACACACACAGCTTTGTTTTCCCTTCCACACACACACACATGCACTTCAAGTTTAAAAGTTTAAGGTTAAAAAAAAAAATAAGGAAGGGATGGGGATAGTATAGCAAAAGTATACGGGTGGACGAGAGGCAGGCGCTGAGTTTGAAGCGATGACCAGTCGCCTTTCTCCACTACTGTTTAGCACAGCAACCTTCTGCTCCATTCACCTACCAGCATCTGTCGATAATGGTCAGTTACTTTCGTTGCCGTTTCCATCGACTGTCTACTCCATCCAGACGTTCTTGACCTGTGGTGGCCACAAGTAAGGATGTGGACACACATGTTCGTTGGTTCAAAAGTATATCGGTCTCACCCAAGCTGATATATTAAAACAAATGACATAAAAGAAAATTTGCACTCGCATCAGTGATTTCAATATAAAATTGAATGAAAGTGTCTTCTTTAAAAATTGTGCATAAATGCAGCCGTTTAAACCAACCTCTTTTCAATTTGAAATAACCGGCAACTTTCATTGATTAGCATGTTTGTGCTAATGAGCGTGGACAGTCTTGGTCACATAGAACGAAGTTGCACAGCACGTGCAGTGACAGTACATAAGATTTTTTTTGAAAAAAAAAAGGGTTTGATGGAGGGAGCGAAAATGACCACCGCAGATGGTATTCACACCGAGAACAAAAGATCGTCGGGTCACACGAGGTGGCGCGCATGCGGCTGGTCATTCTCTCCTTCTATTGTTTTTTCCTGACCCGAAGACCGGTCACGTCGCGCCCCCTCGTGACCACTGCTCGCCGAAAGAAGAGTTTCTTTAAGAAAAAAGACTGAGAGAAGAAAGCCCAGAGATGACAAAAGAGGACATGAATGGAGTAGGAGCCAGGTTTTTGCCTGAAAATTAACTGGCTACCACCTCTTTTCGTTCAACAAAACTTCTTTGTTGTTATCCTGGTGTTTTGACCATCAACCTTCTCCTCCTCCTTCTCTCTCTCTGTGTGTAGTGGGAGAAGAAGAGAAGGTTCGATTTTACTCAGTAATCTGGCAAAGTTGAATATGCTGTTACCAACATTTCCGAAATACCACCAAAGGACGATTTTACTAACCCTCTAATATTCAAAAGAGTTAAAAAAAAAGAAAAAAAAAGATGAAACAAATATTGCTGCCATATGTTTCTAGTCAAACGTTCTCGCGTCAGATGTAAAGGGTCAAAGTTCACAAAGATCAAATTTAGACACGAATCGGAGCAGGCAACAACTCAACCAACTCTTAAGTGCATCACAAACTCTGGCGAGCGTTATGGGCCCTGCTGCGAAGAGACCAATCAGAACGAGGGGAAAAACGTCGCAATTATCCACAATATTTATTGTGTATGGGGTCAAGCGAGGCATGCAGATTATTCATAATAGTTATCTAAATTATACCATTAGCAGCCCGTGGAGATGTGAATCGCACCCAGTCAACTCCATTTCCCGTCTGTCAAAACTCCCGGCACACTTTTTTGTGTGTGTTTGTGGCAGAATAAAGAACAGCAGGCGACGCGAAGAAGAGATGTTACCTGGAAACCGGCAGTGCTTTGATTCTGTCTTTAACGAGATTTTGTTGTCTTTATCGTGGCGGTCTACTTAGAGACCATTCCTAGGTGAAGTAGGAGGTTGCTGCAGACAAGAGATTTTCTGAAGTTGTGACGGCCAATTGTTTTCTGTCCAAACTATTTCTGACTCCGGGATTTGTATTATTTATCCGGCTCAGGACGGAAAAAGAGCAAAATGGTTCACCAGAACTTCATTTTTTCCCTCATGATGAACGTGAACGATGTTGAAAAAAAGTAAAAAAAAAAAAGTAAAAAATTTAAATATCATCAAACGTACAATGAACAGATTGCATCCGTTTTTGCTTACAAACTTTCGTTTAGCCCCTTTTAAAGGTCCTCATAGGTTGAAAATGAATAATATAGACGTATTATTCTTATAAACGTTCTAATGGTAGACGATAATAATCATCCCAGAAAACAATGTTACATATTATTTCTTTTCTAGCCAGTATTCGGGTTATCTTTTGAGTACCTTCCTCTCTTATCTTCTGCTTGTGGAAGTATACTTGAGAGAGGATATATATATATAATGAAGACTGTACACCTCAATTCTGCTTCTATCGATTTATCGATCCCAGTAACAGCGAAACCTTGGCCAAGCCGTCATCATGATCCCCCCTCGCGACCATCCAACCCCACCACCGCTGTATCCGCACGCGGCCCAGCCTCTACCTTTTCATCCCCCGGCCCGTTACCTCCAGGAGACCTACTTGCCTCTGCCCACCCTACCCACGGCCACCTCAATCAAGCCAACCGGCGGCTCACAACACCTCCTCCTTCTCCTCCTCAGCCAGACGACGTTGGCGTCCACTGCTCTGTGCGCTGTCTTCCTGTCTCATTTGTGTAAGAAAAGGCGGCCTGAAACTTTTCGCTTGTTGCTTGTCTCCGCGAGCCCTCGCCAGCTCCGCTCGGCAATCCATCATCGCCATCCTGGCCACTTCTTTCTTCATTAAGGACAAGCGCCACGTGCTGAGCATCCTCCTCGTATTCTTCCACGTTCAAGGCAGGAGCTTGATTTACGCCGGTGTACGGATTCTCTCCCTTAATTTATGCACGTGATTTTGTGTTTTTCACCTTGCGCGCCGTCTCCTTTCCATCATCAACGATTTTTTGAAAAATAATTAATTGGAACTTTAGCCCGCTGCACGCAGATAATTCAGCAAGTCACGACTTCATTCTTCTCTTCCCCTACCCTTCATTTTTAAATTAACCCTTACCTACATTCATCAATAAAAATTCAGTCTTTCGACTCATTATTCCTCCTCCTGTAACAAGCGAATTGTCCAGTGGTTAGAGCGCTGGAGTCCGAACCGAGAGGTCCACGGGTTCGATACCCCTGTGGCGCAGCAAACTTCCCCCAGTCGACACAGCTGTCGGGAATGGATACCTGAAACTAAAAAATGTTGGGGTAAGGTATGGGAGAAGGGAGAGAATGTCACTGCCCTCACATTAAGCTAGTCCCGAGAAAATGAAAGTCTCTAGAATCTCACTCCTCGACAACATGAAAAGATTAGTGGAGGACATTTTTTTAAATACAAAAGTTGGGAAAAGAATCGAAAACGAAGAAAGGCCACTTACCCCAAATATTAAAGAAGCGTCACCGAGAGCAGGGAAGTAGGATGGGGTGTAGGAACCGGAACTACCAGCAACTCCATCTGCAGACGCTTGTCAGAAGATCAAGGTATGGGGGAGGGTCGCGTAGTCTGGCGCGTGCCGACCTGTTGACAAAAGGATCGAGCTAGACCGACACGAGGATGAGAGACGTTGGTGTCAAGAGTTTTTTTATTTTTTCAAGGTGAGTAGAAGATAATAATTTTCTTCCTTCCTCTGTCTGAAGACATGAATAGAGAAAGCGGATATCCGAGTTGTCAGAACTCGGTGTTCGAACAAAAAGCATGCACAGGAGAACGCTTGATACCCGTGTGATGTAGGGTAACTATCCAGAGATGTCCCAGGTGTGGAGTAGACACCTGACTGCGTAGAATTCAAGGGGAAAGATAAAGCAGCAAAAGATGGTAGATAATCGCCATTTTCACAAACGTTTGCCGAAATATAAGTAAAGATTCTAACACTCGCCTCCACTCCAACCTCTGTCACAAAGAATACCGTCTTTTAATGAATATCTGCAGTGGAAGACAAGTGGAGATAATAGCAAGTACCTCCTCAGGTTAACGTAGAATCAACAATGGATTTGAATTTTAAAAAAACAGCTTTTTTTTCTTAAGTATCTCATGGCCTTCCACTGCCATTACCTCCCTTGATAAATCAGCCAACCAGTCGTTAAAGCTTCATGGCCACAGTCTCGACCAGAACACAAACCAACAAACTTTTGTTCCGCAGTCTAGAATACAACACTACCAGGTTATAGAACTTCAACATGGCCACTCTCTGGATGCAGTAAATCACCAAGAGGCGAAAGAATTTTTAATCCGAGCTAACAAATGAACAAAACGAGCCATCCAGCTAGCCGCTTCACCGATCGGTTGGCCAATGATACTCTTAATACTTTATTTCTTTTCTGGTGATGACATGATGATACCTACCTACATGTCGACATACATAGCTGTGTAGCTACCTAGCTGCACACTCTACATTAATAACCAATTGTAACTGAATGTTTATATAAACCCTTGAATTGTGTTGTCAGACTGCAGGTAATGAACCACACCTGCTAAACCTGCGTTTCGATATGGCCGTTGTAGAGAATTCCCATCGACCCTCAAAAGTGGGGCTTACAGCCAGAGACTTCACATCGGGTTTCAAATATGCTTTTTAACAGGTAATTCACACGAGGACCACGCCTTCGTCACGCGATCGGCAAGGACACGGTCACAACGATCGGTGTCCTGGCAAAGGACATCGGCTAAGGAGAGGACAGCCTCTAGGGTCTGGACGCCAGGCTGAGACAGGGCATCCGGTTGGAAACGGACACCGTCTGTAGAAACTTCGCTGGCAGTCCTCTGAGTCCCGTTGATCCTCTTTCAGACCCATCAGTATGGAATTATGTGACACAATATTCTTTTGTCCCCTCTTCACAAGCGCTGATGCAGCAAGACGACAGGTGAAGAGTAATCTCTCTTGTCTCAACTTTTCTCTCCCTTCCTTCTCTGATGCCTTGGCTGTCGCTCGGTGTTTATGCTATTGCATGGCATGCGAACGTGCGCGTGAGGGTGTGTACGAGAGAGAAATAAATATTTTATCTGAGAATCGCAATAATAGGACACATTTTCATATGTGTTAACTCCTATAATGCCCGTTGACATCAAGGGAGATTGATAAAGAAATAATAATCAGTAAAAATAATAAAAATGCAAATATTAAGAGCCATTTCGTAGTAGTTATAATACCAATATAAATAAAAGTATTGTACTGATAATAGTAGTAATAATATTACTAATATTGTATAGTGTTACTAATGTCCAATGCGTTCTGGACACGAGGTTTGCCAGAGACAAAGAAAGAACGAGAGAAAAAAAGAGAAAATGATAGCGGAAGACATAAAATATAGAGTCAGCAGCGAGAGTGAGAGAGAAATTCAATGAACCTCCAATGATTGCGCAACAGCAGCATCAAGCCCGCTCCGACAAGGGCCGCTAGGGCGAAGCAGCGGATGCGCCGTGCTGTCATCTGCCTACCTACAGCCAAGCCGCATCCCACTGTCTGCCAGCCAATGGGAGGATGAGCTGCGCCGGGGCTGGCGGCGGCTGCATTGATCAATCGACAAATGAGACAGCATGAACAACTTAGCTCCAATCCGCTTATCCTGGCCAAAGCCCATCCTTCTGGAGAGCGCCGATGCCGTTCCCTCCATCGAGAGGGCGCCATATGCTCTGCTTTAGTCTCGTCTGCGCTTCGCTTCCATTTTCCTCGCTCAAACGCCAACGAGGGCGTTTTGATCGGCATTTTCTGGTGAGTCTTGGCATCAGTTGACGTCAATACACTCGTGGAATGCACAGTTTAGGAAAAAAAATACACTCGCAGAGTGGCTTACACGATGGCCGCATTAGATAAATGGAAGATAAATTTCTGGGAGAAAAATTGAATGATGGACAGTGCATCATCATCATCTTAATCATCCTCCTACTCCTCCTTCTCCTCCTTCTCCTCCTCGTCATCATCATCATCATTATTTTCTTCTTCTTCTGCTGGTTAAAACTGTATTTTTAAATTGTCCGCTTTTTAGTTCCGAAACCATCCCCCATAACCGTATCTGCGAACATTCGAGTACGAGTACAAAACGCTGAACAGGACCCTTGCCATGTAATTTTTCTTTTTCTTTCGCAGTCACCGTCTTGACAAGATGGGTGGGATTACCCTGGAGGAGCGCCATTACTCCAGACGAGTCCAGCCCCTGTGGGTAGGGCAAAGCTCTAAGCAAAACAGTCAGCGCCGATGAGTGAGTGTGGCTCACAGCCCCCAAGAAGACGAGTTATCTCGCCTGATGAAGCAGAAAGACAGGCGGGCGCTGGTTTTGACGAGATGATGTCAGGGACAAAAGCCGTGACATGATATGATAATGCAGGTGGTTGTGTGTTGGTGGTCTTCCTCTGGGCGGTGAAATAGGAATACAATAGCCTGGTCAACACACACATGAAAATACTAACGAGCTATGCTTCCTGTTTTGAAGGAAATAGCTTGCATATTACAGCCGACACACAGGTTGAAGAAAAAGAAGGTGAGTTAGATTTAAAGATGGCTATTCAACAATTACAAATCAGTCTTCTACCTCTTCCCCAAGCCCAAAACCCACCACATGGGTAACATAAATAATAGGTCTCAAAAAAGTATATTTCACACAAACGCTTCTGGACAACCATGCAAGGGGAAAGTCGTTTCAGTTTTTTTTCTTTTTTTTTTTTGTTTTTTTTGTTTTGTTTTTTGGAGGGGGAAGGGAACGACAGAGATATTAATATATATCTAAGATTTTACATAACTAAGGGAACAAAAAAAGACAAGTGAGTGAAAGTAAGGGAGGAAAAGGCAAGAGAGAAGAAAAAACACAAAAAGGTGAAAATGTGTCATAAAACCTTTCTAATTTCATTGAATGATCTTGCAAAGAGAGAGAATCTCATGTCACATAAATACAGCAAAAAAAATAAATCAGAATGTAAGTGAAAGTACAGGGGTGGTCGACTTTTCTCGAAGCTGACCACTTTATTTTCAAAAAATCCTGCAACTTCTGTCGGTCCTGTTAGTCCTACGCTGGGAATTCTTCCCCGTCGAGACAGCTGCCACATTTTACCTTTGACATAATACACAGAGACATGGAAGGACAGACCTCTTGTAATATGCAAGTTATGTCGGTAATCTTTGTATTCCGTGCTGAAAGATGTCTTTGCAAAAAGAATCTTCGCATGTGGTGCTATGACTCACAAGGTGTAAATGAACAGTTTGTGTGGGTACCTGTTCCAAGTATCTCTTTTCACGGACAGCTGCAACAGATGCACGGTCTTCAGAAAAGGAGCGATACAAAAAAGCTATTGTCCCAAGAAAATCAAAAGACAGGGTAGGGAGAGAGATAAAGGCACGTAACTCTTTCAAAAACTCGAGGTGGAAAGTGGGTTGAGGGGCTTGGCTGTGCGTTGGTCGGCTAAGGTTGAGAGGCGTGATGGTTCGACAGAAAAAGTGACCGGCTTCCCCGCCACCGTCATCCACACCGCCCCCCTACTGACAAAGGCTCTCACGGGAGGGGAGGATAGGATACTGGCCTGCTGGGATGTCAGACAGGAACGGTCCAGGGTCTTTTTCATTATTAAAAAATTTTATTTTATTTATTTATTTATTTTTTTTTAGTGCTTCTCGCCTCGTTTTCGCCGCTGCGACGTCACTAGGGGACTTGTGGCCCTGTCTCCCACAATTCCGCCTGCATTCCTGTGCACGAATTATTTGCACATCTGCCTGCTTCACGCGCCACGCAATGCACTCAAGATCTCAGAACGAGGCTAGATGTGCATGCTGGTTTGCACCTAAAAGACAGAGCTGCCATCTGTCGCTCAAAAATTTGTTTCTACTCTGCCCTAATCCCCGACGAGCCTTTAAAAAAATAGAGAGAAAAGAAAAGATGTCAACTACAAATCGTCAAAAAAAGCGAAAATGTCTGCGACGGATTGCATGAAGGGTTCGTATCTGCTAGAATGACTATCATGCTATCTGCTTAATTTTCTTGTCAACCGGACAGGTATGGACAAAAGTTTGACCAAGTTAAGCAGAAGAGAAGGGTTTTAATTTATTTTTCTTCTTGAATACTTGGCACTGTGTCACACTGTCGTCTGCTTACTTTTCCAGGGGACACTATTTTTCCTTCCTTCGCGTGAAGGCATTTTTCTCCTCTTGCCGCAGTTATCTGATAAACATGTATAACAACACTCGTCCTTGTTCTAATTAAGTCATCACACTGGATGAGACCTGGGGCAATGAAATCACATCACTAGCTACATCACTGTTCTGTGAGTATTTCTCAGTCTATTACCTACTTTACTGTCGTGACACTAGCTAGCTACATTGCTGTGATTGAAATAACCAAGTACTTCATTGCCCGACACCTAATTACCTACTTCACTTAACTAATCAGCCACTTTACTTTCCTATTCGTAATTAGCTAGCGACTTCATATTCTAGCCAGATGCTTCCATGACAGGTAATTAGCCACTTGAGTGTTTGGCATTTATTTGGCTACCTACTTCACTAGCAAAGAACTAGGGAGCAAACTCTCTTTTTAAATTTTTGTTCAACTGGAGCATGCTGGCTCAAGGAGAAGTAACTTCTTAATGTTAGTGTCATCAATATTCATTGTACATTCTATGCAATCAGAGGAAAAGACTCAATCAACAATGGTCATACCATCTGATGAAGAGCCTGGAGGGACTCTGTCTTCTTGTCCTTTCAAGATTTATTTTTGGCCGTCTGGCCGGTCATGGAACACCAACATCGTCCAAGGGGTGGATGGACACTTACCACCAAAACACGAGACTGTTCCTACTGTTCGAGACCCGCACCAGGCAGTGTTTAAGATGCACGCTAACCTTACTCTGGGGTCAACTTCGTACCCACGACTGCCAGGGATTCGCCTGTGGCTTGTAGAACAGAGAGCGGGTGGGGCAGGAGGAGTTGTCTCAACGCAGCCCAAGGACGTGCGTGCCGTATCCTCTCCTGCCGTCCCCCCCTTATCTTGACCTGACCCACGGAGTGGGTGAGGTCACAGGGGAAGGTTCAAGGGACGGCAAAAACACCAGCTGTCGCTCTTTTGCACCAAGAAACGAGAAAAACGAAACTTATGGGGCCGGGTGATGAAGAAGCGTTCGCCACCCCTATCCCCCACCCCTCCCTCCTTATCGTCTGATCTGCTGACCGGCAGATGCTGACCTGAAGGACAAAAGCGATCTCGCATCTTCTTGACACCGTTTGACAGACCTCTGGAGTCGCCTGCAACTCTAGTGGAGGACACCATCGGGAAGACAGGCCTTCCATGAACTTTGTGCTGTCCTCTGCATGAATATGTCGCTCAAATATTGTATTGTAAACTACTTTTTACTATAAGAATTAACCATGTTGTGCTTGTGGTACTGCGAATCGTAAAGCCAAGAACAATCTATCTTCTACATCAATGTAACCTCACAACAAATGTAACTTAAAAAAAAAACTCCAGCTGTCTGAGGTGGACAGGAGAAAAAACGATATTTAAAAAATCAGAAAACGCTTGCTCTGGTTATTTTTTAAATTAATTGCATTTTTCATTAAGTCACATCGCCAGCTGTAATTATTGCACGCAGAGGAATAATGAGCAAAATATTTGTCACGTGTCCTGATTTGCGTGCAGTGATTGGATGAGGCTAGATGTTGCTATTTACCACTGTCTTTATGAGAGAATTTTTCCCCCAGAAAGAGGCAAGATGAAAGTATCGAAAGTAGCCAGAGGCCGACGCCCCTGACCGACTGGACAAACTGCTCCTCCAGCCTCCAGGGAGGAGAAATTGCCAGTGATCCATCATGGCCTTGAAAGAGGCACGAGACCAAAAAACGGTCGCCATTTTCAGAAGAACGCCGCCCCAGAAACCCTCGTCGTCTAGCCTACCCCTGATTTACAGGGTTTAGTGTCGGCAAAGCCTTTGTTACCTCCCTGTTTCCTCCTCCCTTACCTCCCGACTCCATGAACTCGTCTGCTTCTCCCATCGGGAAAGACTCCACAGGAAGGGATGGAAGGGATGGAAGCAATGCCAACGCTTCTCCTCCTCTTCCACCTCCTCCACCATCACCACCGCCATCGCCACGCTACACTGAACCCGAACAGACTGGATCATCACACTGATTGAAATAATTCGCAGAATTGTGCATCAGTTTCTTCCCGTTTGCAGGGTAATGCGATTAGCAGCGGCGAGAGAAAGTTAATTACGGGTGTTTCAGCACTTTTATCTTGCCACTAATGTCTCGGACCAAGTCAGGCTCCGTTTAGTAGAGTTTTACTCTTCCTGTCCTTCAGCATCTGCTCCAAGTGTGGGTCTCCAGCGACTGAAGCTCTTTTTTTCAGTCAATGCTCCCAAAACAGGCAACAGAGAAATTTTTTCTTTGATTTTCTCGCCCTCCTGCTGGCTTTGTCAAGAGATATGACATTTGAAACTATTGACTCATGGCATGACAAACTGCAACCAAACGATGCGTTCAACAGAACGAGCTTAAAAGAAAATAAACCTATATATCTCAAATAATTACGAAAATTTACATCAGCTTTATGTCATTATTTTAAAGTAAATTAAAAGAATGTTCAGCGAACCGAGAAAATAAGGTTCTTATGCTTTTAATTGCACTAATTATTAATAAATATGCTTTTGAGGAGGAACAGCATTTTAAATTATATTCATCATTGTTCTTCGGTTTCATCTTGTAATTTTTTTTCTTCTTATTTTTGTTTCTCTTGATTTGATAAACCTCTTGTAGTCAGAAACCCTTCAATAAGTCCACAGTGAACAGAAAGAGTCCCTGAATTATCACCAAGCTAAAGTGGATGGTTTTATTCTCTGTTGTGGAATAGTTCTGTACTAAATAGCACATCATAAAACACACTTGAAAAAAAAAAGGAAAGCAACAACAATAACCAAAAAAAAAAAAAAAAGAGGTTAGGCACCAAGAAAAGTTATGATGCATTTGATTCAGGCAGTTGTTTCTCCGGCTTCGATTTTGCAGTTTACGACCGCGATCCTGTGGGATGACTTGAAGTGGTCAATCTGGCCAGTTGCTCCATTCTTTGAATTGTCATACGAGCAGCCCACATAAACATGGCCGTGCACAGATGCTTGTGTTTGCCTGGTTTGATCATCTCTGACAGTTTCCTCGCAAAAGATTGCAGCGTGATTTATAGAGGATGGCTAGCCGACCCTCAATCGGCAGCAACAAAGACTTTTTATCTTGGAGTACTCAGTTGACACAACGCACTGGGGACAGCTGTCCCGCACCAAACAAAATGGCCGCTGCAAGATGGCGTGCGTGCGTGTGAAGAGACAAGATTTACGGCTCCACGCTGATTCTGTTGATTCGATTCCGCCTGTCTGAAAAACAGCATGAAAAGCCTTGAGAAGTATATAAATTAAAAATTAGTATGGACAAGGGAAGAGGGGAAGGAACTCTAAAGAGCCTGGCAGAATTGCCGGTTAATGGTCCTGGCAATATCGTGTTACCTTGTTAAGGACTAGTTCAAGACAAAGTCTTTTCTTCTGTCATCCTGCCAGATGGAACAGGGTCCACTTGAGTTTGAAAGTATCGCTTTATGAAGACGACTTTAACATTGGTCATACACGGTAATAAAAGGTATCAAAGGAGTATGATCTGAAGGAAGAGAAGGAAATATAAAACAGAATGTTTATCAACAATGGATAACTCACATTTTCTTCACTTATATTCTTCTCACTATTTTTGTTGTTGTTTGTCTGTATATTGAAAGCTGTTTCTAATGTCCTTTGAAGACAGTCGTTTATGTAAGTAATTTAGAATTTTTAAGTCCCTAAAAGCCATGAATTGGAAAAACATTTTTGTTGATCCAGTTACCATCCGTACGAATTTTTAGTTTATTTTTGTTTTGTTTTGTTTTTATTTATTCGATCACCTGTTGTAGGTCTTGTTCGTCACAGTTTTCACTGAATTACAGCGAAGTCTGAACTATCTGTCTCTTGTATTTCTAATGTAAGCTAGGTAGTCGCGACAGAGAATGACCTTTCTGTCAGGTCACTGACACTGATCACCTTTGAACTGCAGTAAATACATATGTGAGGGTATACCTAGCTGACTCAAAGCTGAGAGAACGTTGATGTCCTTTGAGTACAGGTCATTGACCTTGCCCTATTCGCAACTTTTAATACAAATACAGATACAGGGTTCACACACACACCTACAGACACACACACGTACACGTGTTAACAGAGAGCTTGAGAGAGAGAAAGTGAATGAAACAAGGAATAAAAAAAATACTAATCAGATAAAGAAGTGCAACTATCTTTAATTTTGAAGATAAGGAACAGCAAGATGAGTTTGTCTTGTTTCATATTTAAGAGAAACCTGATGGATATTTTCGAACGAAGAAAATGGTGGGTACTTACAGGGTATGCTCTCATTTTTTTAAAGTTTTCTTTTATTTATTGCTTTAACAGCGATTTCTCTTTAGTAAGTCGTTTAGAGGAATTTTCACAGAAGAAAGCAGTGAAATAGTGAAGTAGAATCAATGGTAGAGATTTTTAGAGAAAGACGAAAAAAACCGAGTGAGGAAAATAGACAAAATAAAAAGTAAAACTGAAGACATAATTAAAAGCTATGTGAAGAAGAGATTTAATATATACTTCAGTCTGTTGACATACTATATTACTACCAGACCGGGTGCTTGACTGTTTGCAGTATTTCTGATATTGTGCGAGTTAACCAGCGCGTGTATGAATGTGTTTGTGCGCGCGAGTGTTGCATGCATGTGCTGTCTTATTGACTTTCTCGAAGCAAATGCGATTTAAGACTTAATCCATCGTCGAGCACCCTGATCGTGAAAATTACTGCTTCAAGTTATGGCAACATCATCGATCATTCAAAGGGAGGGTGGGAAAAGTGTTGAAATTATCGTTGAGATTTTCGATAAAACATCTGTAGCTTGCATTCTTACGACTGCCTTACACTCCGGGCTGTCTGTCTCTCCTAATCCGCAGTTTATCATTGGACTAGTCCTGCGGCATTTATTGTTTTTGAATGTTTATACCTTGTTTTACTCAAGCTGATTATGCTAGTCTTATTTTCTCATTAAATGATAACGGTTTGAATTTTAAATTTTACATTAGATATTTGGTTGTGTGTGTGCGCGCGTGCCATTCACAATACTTATGTTTCCGTGTGAATATACTTTTACAGGAATTCTCTGAATTTTCTTGCCATTATAATTAAGTATCAAACAATTTTCTATTTGTATATGTTGGTGTCGCATTGTTTACCTGACATTTCCCTTTAGAAGCAGATTTTTTTTTTTTTGAAACGCAGAGTTTAATGTAGGAGAAGTGCGACTGATCTCGTTTCATCTCCCGCGGCAACGGTAAACAAGCCTCTCTTTGAAAATGACGATCGGCGATAACTCATGAGAGAGGAAAACACTTAAACGGTTGGGGGAGGGGACCTTGGGACGCCCGCTCCATAAATACAGAAACAAGAATGTGTCATATCCGAAACTTATAAAACCCTTGAGGCTGTTTGAGGACAGAAGGGAGCTTTGAATGGAGAGAGAGAGAGGATGGAGCATGGGGGAGGGGAAGGATGATCTTGGGGTTGTAAGGGAGGGAATGAAGAAGGGAAAGCGATGATTTATTCATGTGAGTGGTTGGTGAGAGACAGTGCAGACGAATGGACGACTGTGCTGCCTGAGACAATGATAAGCAACGCGAGGAACAGAGAGGAAGAGAGAGAGAGAAGGGTGTACAGAAAGGATAGATAGACAAGTGTTTAAAATTAGCGAGCGATGTGGCTCATCCCGAGTGAAGATAGCGGTTGTGAAAGAGTTCCATGAAAATGAATCTGTCGCAGACTCATAGAAAGGACAGGTAACCACAGAGGGAAGAGGTCAGAGCAATCAGTCACCTGGTGCAGCAGACAGGTAAGGCAACTCTCGCTCGATCGAAGCTTCAAAGACCCGCAACCCACCAACCACAGGTGAGAAGAGAGGGAAGTCACAGCCAGCCAACAGCCAAGAGAGGGAAGAAACAAGATGACAGCTGGAGAGAGGTAAGTCACCAGCCACCCACTCGCAGGTGTCTGGGAGAAGGGGAACAACGTGTCAGCGCATGCGCTCAGCCTGCAGTCAAAGATGGAACCAAAATGGCGCCTGGAACCCGCAAACAGAGGCAGACGCCCGCCGGATGATTGTTCTTTTATTCACTCATATATCTTGCGACAAGACGCTCATTACGGCCACACGGGCAGTCTGTTGTTTGCGGCTGATAGCTTATTGCTGTGCGCCATCGATCTTCCCCCCTGGAGCCGGTTGTGGGTCCCTCCTTTCTGCTCCGCTCTTGATGGATGGAAATGAGCAAAGGTGGCTCGCGAAATATATTGCGCCTCATTATTGGATAATGCCATCGCTGGCTCTTTGTAATTCTTTGCTTTAATTGCAGTTTCTAATAGAGTTATTGTCCCATTTTTCGTGATGCCCTCGCCCGTTTCCCAGGTAGACTTCCGCTGCTTTGCAGACGACTTCCGCTTTTGTCTTCCAGCCAAGGTGAATCAAAATGGCGGGTAACAATGGACCCTAGTGGTGAAGTATCAGGCCCAGGAGGTTAACGCTCATCAGGCGAGGAATATTGGAAATCCGTCAATCAAATTTCCTGATTACGATATCGAAGTTGCGGTGCGTAAGATGTAGAATCGCTGGCATCCATTTCCAGCAGACGACATCAAAGATGGCGAGTACGAGAAAAGTCCATTAGCTCCTCATATCTGTCCACAATAGCTCGCCGGCAGCACCCGTACCTGGCCGGGTGGTGGATGAGGGATTGCCCTATTCAGGGTAAAAATTGATGGATAATCTTGTCATAGAGGGTATTCATCTTTTAACTATTTTGGGTCTCGCAGGTATTCTCTGCCCCGCGTTGTAATTGATAATCGATGCCGCAGTCAAAGACTGAGGGTGGTGGAAGACGGGTGTGTGCCATGTCAAAAGGTTCCTTTGACGCAGAAGGTTTAAATCTCGACTGCTCTCAAAGGGCGCTAAATGCGGGAGCAGCCGCAACATGGATTTTACAGGAAAGGAGAGAAAGGAGGAAAGTGCGCAGCTAGAGGGAAGGGGAAGAAGGAGAGAGGGAGAAAAAGGTGACATTGTAGAATTAAGTGAAAATATAACAACAATGTATGATATTGTGATAAGAGATGGAGAGAGGTGTGTGGGAGGGAAGGGTTCTGGTGAATTTATCATAAGTGTAGTAGATGATAGTATTAATAAAAACAGAAAAAAGGAAGGAACGATGAAGGTAAGACAAGTAGAGAAGGAAATAAAAATAGAGAGAAACGAAAGAGAAAGGAGGCAAAAAAAAGAAAATAGACAATGGTGATAATCAGTGGCCTCATGTTCAGAGAATGACTGATGCTTCCTAGCCTGGAAATCAGAAGCTTGGGAAGAATGTGCGGAAGGCAAGAAGGAAATGAGGCACGCTGACGCTATGTCTGAATCTCTTGCTGAAAACGAGGCTATGACGTGGCTTTCCTGCTCCGCTCCAAGGGCACAAGGAGTACACCTTTATGTTTCCCAGTCCGGAAGACAGAACATTTTTTGTCAGGGTGGGTAGGTGGGACGGTTAGTAAGAAGTACAAACAATCTAAAGCCCAAAACTTGCGTGTCAATGAAAACCCGGGTAGCGGCAAGGTCTTGCGTGACCTGTGAACTCGAAATCGATTTATTTAATTTATTTATTTTTTACTTCCACGAGCTGCTATAGTGTTTGCTGCTGGAGATGATGTTGATGACTTCATCCTTGACAGCTGACAGTCTAATTGGCCGATTCTGTAGTTTTTGTTCGACACATTCAATGCTCAATGACATTCATTCAATTGCCAACAATATTTTGTCACAGGAACTAAAGTTCTTGCAATAACGTATGCCTCCGCAGTAAACTCGAGAATCGCCAGAATCAACAACTGATTTTCGAAATCGAAAGTGGTGTGTACCTTGTCCGTTTTCCACCTTTTACCGGAGTAAAATTACTCCGGAAATTGTGCCCACCATATTTCTCGTTTCCAGGGGCGGTGGACCCATATGGAGCGCATGCCTTGAGGACGATACCCATCTTCGAGGCCATGTTGTGGCCACCAAGATCTCACCGACATATCAGTAAGGACAAGCACAATTTGTTTAAAATGAATGTAAAACAAAGAGGAAGATGACACAAGGGATCACGTGACTTATCTACCTGTCCGCTGTCACTGCACCTACAGGTAGGTTGTGAGCGGCTCTTTGACCTTGCGATGTAGCAGGGCAATGCCGGATTCTGAAAGATTTTATTCAGAGGATGTCTTTTGTTGTCTTTGTTAAAGAGATGGGGAATAATATAAACAATGGAATTATTCCTCCAACAAATGCAACCAGGTGTGCAGTGCTCCCACTTCTGGAAAGAATGCCATAATAAAGGTAAAGATATATCACAGACGCACACACATACAACATTAAACACACACACACACACACACACACACACACACACACACACACACACATATTTATAGAGATATTTAAAAAATTAAAGAAATATACATATCAAACAGTCATCCATACCATCAAACAGAGAGATATATATATATACACAACACACCATCGAAGCTTAATGCCTGTTGTTGCAAGATCTGGATTCTGTTATTCATGAGTAAAGCGTCCTCCAGGAAATTCCCATTATTATCGCCAGTCGTTCATTACTCAAACTGAAAGGGAGAGAACTCGCTGGGCAACGTTAAGCCGATTACGTCCCCGGGAGAAGAAGACGAGAATAGCGGGATCTTCCATCTATTCTCTCCCTTTATTCACTCAGCCATTAGAGTAATCGCGATGTCTTCCTGCTCCATTGTAGCGGTTGTGGGGATCCGGAAACGAACAGTTTGCAGACAGATCTGTTGGAGCAGCTCACAATGTCCGCGGGACGGGGATGGGCTGGACACAAAGGTGGGCAGTCAGGTGCAAACGATGCTTTACCCGCAGACGAGCTGCAGGCAGTCACGTGATATCCTCGACGGATCATCTGCGCTAGTTTGAGATGAACTCTGTTAAAAGCTTGAAGATTTAATAAAGCTAAATTTTGTTATTTTCTTTTGAGAGAAACAAGCTTATGTATTATGTACAGTATATACATAGGTATTTATGCATGAATTAATGTATTTGAACACATAAAAAATAAAAATAAAATAAATAAAAAAATAATTCTTTTTTATATTTTTATGGACTATTTTTAGGTTCACTCGGTATGTATTGTCTGTGTGCTACTCTTTGTCTATGATCGTGGGTGCGTGTGTGGGTGGATGGGTTGTGGGGGGTTGGGGTTGGGTCACACTCTAAAAAATATTTAAAAAAACTAGCAATCCAGGGCACGCTGGGATGTAAACAATAAAACTAATAAATGGCAAAGAACATAGAACAAGAAAATTGTAAACTCATCTCAGTAATGCCAGCATACCCACGGGGTGCCCCCTAGCACTGTGTCACCTGGGAAGAACGACAACTCCCGCCGAGTGTTCGGATGTTTCATTCTTCGAACAAATGTCCGCAGATTTTTTTTTTTTCAATTTTATTCTTCCCCAGCACCTTACCCCGTCCATATTCTGAGCGCTTTCTCTCAGCTGCACCTAGTATCACCTGCGCACCACTTCCGCTCACATTGTTTCCCACTGCACGAAGTCTGATGGGCAGATAATGATTTACACCAGCGCAGTGCACGACTGTGATATGGCGCGCGGCTCCTTGCTTTCACGTCTGCACGTGTTTGTTTTAGCCCCGTTGCCAATCTGTCTCAGTTGGTTGCCTCCAAGCGTGACCGTTGATAGGCACCTTACAAGCAGCGGTGCCAGAGAGTGAAGTACGCAGACAACATTCGAGATGTTTGCTTCCGCGTCCTTATCATCCTGCGTTTGAACTGGCGGCTTGTTGATAGTTTTGTAAACAACATGAAAAGAATTAACTTCTGAGTCGGCTGCATGAGTGTGTTGCTTGACTGTTAATTCCTGTGCCGAATGAAAGGAAGGTGTTGTGTAAGGAGTCGAACGTTGGCAACACACCATGATATATGTTAAATACTTTCGCACATTCTGCTTTCTCTCTCTCCTCTCTCTCTCTCAATTGCTTACATAGACACACACACACACCACACATGCCTTTCTTTACCCCTACTTGTTTTATCTGCTTGTTTCATCTTTTGTTAACTACCTTTTTCTTTTCATTCCTCCTCGTATTGGTGGAAAGGATGGAGGAGACGTATCTTGTGCCTTAAGAAAATAGAAAATTAGATAAAATTGTCAGTAACTGCCTGATGTATCGGTTTCCTCACTAGAAACTAATGTAAAAGTCTGATTAGTCAGCTCCAGTCTACTTTCTGTTTTAGATATACATGTATATATAAGATGGCCGCTCATGTGCTACATCCGCTGCTGTTCTCCTGTTGCTTGTTATTTGTGGTGACTGGAGAGTTTGTACATTGCCGCCTTGTGGATTTTTGTGGATTATAATGATTGTCTAATTGTAATGATTGACTAAGCAACTGTTACGAAAATAATCTAATCAGTTTGCGGTTTTCAGTGGGAAAAAAACCTTATCCTATAAATAGATTTACTGCTTAAGTTTAAAATAGCAAACAGCTGCATCGATGTCATTGTGCACCTTCTATCGGGTACGGCATGTACGCCCGAGCGCAGAAAAATTAAAATCAGATATCGATATTTTTTTGTTCACGTGATCACATCACAGTAGAATAAAGACTCTCAAACTACGGAAGTGACGTCATGTCGTCTGGAAATGATTCCCTCTCAACCACAAACCCTCCTGGACATGGCGACCGAGTAGAACGCTCGTTGGTTTTTAAAAGTGTAAATAAACGGTCACCCAACATTTTAATATCAGTTATTTCCAGTGCAGTGTAAAGGAGCTCTCCGCCCCCGCTTGCCCACCCGTTTCTTGAATGTTCAACACCTCCCCCCGTTCCCTCAGTCTCCCCCTCCTCTATCCTCCTTTCCTACACCCGAGTCCTGTTTCGAAATGCAGAGGACAAGCCCCTCGATATTCGATACGGGTTTTATTTGTAATGGGTTAATGCTATCGCATCATGGCAAAGCATGCGACGCATACCGTGCCCCTGGTGATTATTTGATGTCTGACAGGAAAAAGGAGCCAGGAGTTCTAGTTCCGCATGTTTCCAGAAACTCTCTGGCCAACACAAGGCTCGTGGCGCCCACCCTTTTTCCCCCCCTCCCCTTCTGGGTCAGAAAATGGTCTCAGCGAATGCAATGGAGAGGTTATGCTTGCCATCGAGAGAGGAGACACTGGATACGCAGGCGTGGCGGCATATAACCCCCCCCCCCACCCCCCCCCCCCCCCCCCCCCCCTTCGATGACTTCAAAGTGTTGTGGGTTTATCTGGAAATTGTACGCGTTGCTCACAGTTGATGCTGTTACCGTGTCTTCTGGTCGGCTGCGTGCTATTTGTTATATTATTTGCCAAGTAGTCTCTGTCCTATCGTGAAATGTTCCCCTCTTAGTCTTGATCATAGCTGTTCGAAAGAATCCGTAAATATGCCAAATATTAATCCATGTCTTGTTCAAACTTCTAACTATATTTATTTTATATTATTTAAAATTATTAATTTAGTTATTATTATACAATTGTGTTGTATAAAGTATCTCTGTATTCAATTGTTTCAGCGTGCAAATGTCGCCCCATGAAAAGTGTTTGTAATTTCTTTCATCCGTGACAATAGTTTTTCTAACTTAGTACCTAGAGAACACTTTCTGCTTAGCATATATTCCGAAGCTCTAATCGTCTGATTAAGAAAATGGCTTTCTCGTCCTGGTCCAGGCTGCCAGTGCCCTCGCCTGTCATAGTTGATGTCCTGGGAAAGGTCAGCCGGTCATCAAAGGTCCTCCATTTCAGCTTCCGACCATTTGACGGACCCGCTGACAGCTGATGAATTGAACATGTAATGATACGAGGGAGTGAAACATATGAATATGACAGGAGTGGTGAAAGGAGAAGGAAAAGGAGGTAAGGACGAGAAAGGCCGACATACACAGTCCAACTCACTTGCAGACCATTCGCATTACACTACCAACCAGTTTTAAACCAATACAGTTCGAGAAGGTCAGTCTGCAACAGACCCGCAAGACACTTCGACAACTCAGTTACAAAGGACCCTCATCTTTTCTGCATTAGTGTCGCAGACTGTCCCCTCGCGACCCGCCTCAGCTGGGTCATCTGTTGTCATGACCCCATTGCAGGCACGAGGGCAGATGGGGACGTGCCTTGACTGATTAGAGCAAGGCGGAGCAGTGTCCTAGAAACAGGGGTGAAAAAAAGTCACATGATGCAGGTACCTCTAGGCGATGGGGCGTCGAATAATAATAAAAATAGTGTGTTTATTCAACAGAGAGACACGAAGATCGCTTTATCAACTCATTTTTTGGGGGTCATATCAGGCAACGCAGATTTAAACGCAGAAGCGAGCGCAAACGCCAACGACATTGTTTATTAAGAACAAGAGCAAGAAAGCGAGAGGTAGTAACTATCAGTAATCTTTTTACAATTCTTTTATCTCCTGTCGGCAGCATCTCGCTCTTGTTAGGCATACTCCAAAATTTTACGAATTTTTCTTAGAGTCAGTACAGCAGAACATGCTTCTTCACTGTACAAACCAGTTAATAATGAGACGAGGAGCGAGGGATACCCAGTCTACGGCATCGGGTCGTATCCATCCGCTGCCTGTGCTTCTACACCGTGGACTGCATCACTTTCAGAACCGGCGACCTTCCAAGGACGTCAGACTGCGTCCATGAACTGTCTCTTGAGCTCGGTCTGCTACGAGGTCATAATCGAGCGAAGGACGTTTCATGTATGGGCCGAAACAGCGATAGCGGTTGGTTGAGTGCTCGCAGTATCCAGATGATATGACTGTAAACATTCATCACGATGTGAGGTTCTTGAACTCAAAAAACACTCCATACTACAGGAAACTGATGTATATCAGCTCCTGATTTCGGAGAAAAGAAATTAAATGACGGGCATTGGAACGATGAGTCAAAGGCATGAATAAAAGGAAAAAATACATAAATACAAGCCTATACAAACAGAACACACTCACTGTCTGCGCGTAATATGCAAAGTAGTTTTCGCATTTTCCTATCACCTGTCCGTGTTAGTCCCACGCCCTTTCAGACCTAACACTCATAAGCATGAAATATTTTTCCACAGAAGGGACATCGACAGTATCTTCGAGGCAGAGACAAGTTCATCACGATAAAAAAAGCAGGTGAATCTGTAGACGGCAGTCCTTTAAACGAGTCTGTCTGATAAATGTTCTGTTTCAGAATATGTTTAACATTTCATTAACGATAGTGAACTCACAACAGTGTGAGTACTGCTGTGTTGCGCGCGCGTGTGTGTTGGGAGCGTGATTAAGAAACGGGGGAAAGAGGGAAGAAAGCTGTCAAACGTTTGCTAGCCTTACTTGACGATGAACAGCCCAGTGTGGACTCTGCATACAATGACAAGGAGTTCGATAAGATCAATCTGAAATAAAATGTTCTTTTTGTCGTTCAAAACGCTTGTCGCGGAACTGAAACGACGAAGAAAGTGGTCCCTGAGGGAACAAAGATCAGATACAACCATTTCTTAATCAAGGTCTAATTCAGTGACAGAATTCGCTCACACGATCAAAATCTATTGACTCGCACTCCATGTCCGAAAAGATCGACCTCCGGCGTTTAAAGGAGGCCGACTTGCACGGGTTCGGAAGCGGTGCGGGGAGAAACAACAAAATAAGCGACATAGCGTGCACATCCTATTCGCATCAAAGTATAAAAGTACCGAGGAGAGCTGACTCGAGGCTGAAAGATGCTGGCCCTGGCGATAAAGATGTCGCTCTGCCTTTATTATTCATATTAAAAGCCAGAACACAGCGTGCATGCCTCTCGTAGAGGACGCGAAGGGTGAAGCGTCTGACAGGTAAAAAGTCAAATTCTCGTAGTCATTAAAAGATAAGTAAAAGAGGGGAAAAGATAGCCGTGACAGAAAAGATGCAAGTATGAATACTGCAGGTATGAATACATGTAATAATAATGCAAACGGTTGAAAACAAAAGGTAATTATATCATATTATATGTAATTTCAGTTAGCTCTAGAAGTGAGTTATCTTAAAAGGATGAAGAACCGAAAAGCACGGCTAGAAAAGATTGTCATGCAAGCGAGTGAACGTAGACACAGTAAATAATACAATAGAAATCATGATTTCAACATGAGTACAGATGTAGTGTGTTATATTAAAAGAAAGTAAATGAATAAATATAAGATGGAATTTTTAATGTGTTCATCACATCGACTCTGTGCTAAAAGGGAAATAACCTTCTGACTCACTGCTTACTCAGGGTTTACGTCCATGATGATAAGCAATTCTAGCATGGACAAACTTTACTCTGTGTGCTGATGCTTTTAGAGTAGCTCTCACATACGAACTTTAGTGCATTAGTGACGATCTAATTTGCAGAGCTTATTTCTTAGGACAAAAGGCTGCGAGTTAAAATTAAATATTACCAGAGAAAGAACAGAAATGTAAAATAGCGTTACATTTCATCAATGTTCTTGATTGCAAGGATCGTTGTCTTCGAATCCTTTTTATTTATTTAAAATAAATGCTGATCTAAAAATTTGCTATCTTCTGCTTTTTCTCCTTGATCAGTGAAACTCTACTCACCGGTAAACAGAATGCAGTGTGGCAAATTTAGTCATCTAACTAATGTGGTATAAAATAAGAACGCTGGTTCGGAACGGTTATCCCACACACTTCACTGCAATAAACTAGATATCAAAATATAGATTAAGTATAATTAAAGACATGTGTACTGTTAAACGTGACTTCATCTTTCAACAGAAGCCTTCAAAGTAACTAAAGATAGAGGAATACAATGAACAGAAAAAGCACTCGGCATGTTCTTTCCAGTGGATTTACTTTGTAACAACAGATTCCTCAAGAGCATCTTTATAACGATACCAAAATTTCAGAAATAAATAAACAACTTTAAAGCAGTTAGAGTTAACAATTTTCTCTGTTTAAATATTAAATTTATATCTGATTTGGAAGACAACATACCCTTAAACCTTTTATCTTTGTACATACTAAAGTGTCTCAATGCAAAATAAACAAAGAGTAAAAAAGTAAATAGCAACAAGTGCTAGTGACAAGAGATTACAAGATAAAGAAAGTGGTCAGGGAAATGTTTTATTTCCCTGCGAGAGAGTTCGCGAGTGGTGCGAGTGTGGTACGCGTAGAATAAAAGAGAAAAAAGGTAATCGTTCCCTCAGAGCAACGATGCAGTGACACTAAGACGACAGCTCACGCCTTTTTAGTCTGACAGTGTGTGACTTCCACGCAAGCCGCAGAGACGCTTGGTCTACCTTACAGGTGTGAAACACAGACAGGGGAATCGGCATTTAGTCCTTCCAGTCAAGAAGCAATATGTTTGATGTTGTTCAATCTAGAATTCGATTTCACGGCAAAAAGTATCTAATTGGTTCATGAAAAAATCTAACGCATAAGAGCATCACGGAGAGTTTTAACTCAGGGAGAACTAGTGACATGAATGTAGAGTCCTTATCTAAGTTAAAAGAAACAACTGGTGATGAGTTAACCAGGGAAAATAGACTATAATGATAGAGGCTCATTAGCCATTAGTTACAGGAACTAGTGAAGGAACAGTATGGAGCCCTGAAACAGATCCCGAACTACAAGCGAGGCTGAGAACTCGCTAAACCCGGACCCACCCAGGGTGACTGCAACCGAGGGAGACGGTGCTCGATTTTACTGGGAGCCGGATTTTCTTGTGGTCAGAATCGAACATCTGTCAACGTTTCCACTGATGTCCGGCAAAGAGTCGGTTGTTACCAACATTGGTGTTCCGAACATGTGCAGTGTGTCGTTAGTTGCTATGTGACAGCGCACATCAGCGATAAGGGGAGAAGAGCATTCCCTGGCTGGATCGGACAGTGTCTACGATGGATGAGATGACGGAATTGTAGTTATCTCGATTACTCAATTTTCGATTTTCGATTTTTTATATTATATTAATTTTACCATTAGTTCATCGACATATCCATGACAATGCATTCTTCTATCACAGTAGACAGCGTAGACAAATAAGAGAACTTACATTTTGCGAAGGAAGCAAAAAGGCCGAGATGGGAGTACTTGAGTTTTCTCGGTGATGATTAGTTGTGTTTGACCGTGTATTGGGGCAGAGGTTGTGTTTGTGTATGTGACCTTGAACAGCTTAAATAAATACATTTGCACTGCTATCGTCACAAAAATACGCATTAATATCATCTGTGCAATCATTATGCTGATCTATTCATCTATCTGCATATTACCATCTCTCATTTCCATGCATCTACTAGCTGTCTTATATTTGCCATCATCAGGCTTCATCTATAGGTCTCATCATCATCGATTGGATTGTTCCGATGCGCTAACTGGGTAACAGAATAGAGAGAGGGGGGTTTTTGTTCTGGTCTTGTTTAAAACAAGGGTTGGTT
>NC_037591.1:33997924-34049154 GCF_003073045.1 Pomacea canaliculata
CCGTGCGTCTTGAGCTCTGCCCGCTAGGGTCTCGGTGTGTTACCTGGTCTGGTGGTGAGCCTGGCGGTGGGGGGAGGTGGCCATGCCAGAATCCCCAGCCCTGTCGTGCAGCCAGGGTGGTCTGCTTCTGTGACCTGGTTCTAGGTGGGGGAGGTGCCATGCCAGAATCCCAGCCTGTCGTGTGCAGCACCAGTGTTGTTTGGTTCGTCTTTCTGGCACCTTTGCGGTGGGGGAGGTGCCAATGCCAAGAATCCCAGCCCTGTCTTGCAGCTCCAGGGTGGTGCTTTTTTGAAACTTGCGACCTTGTGTTTGTCCGCGTGGGGGTTGGCATGCCAGTTAATTCCTCCAGTCCTGGTCTTGCAGCCAGGGTCGGTGCGCTCTCTGGAACCTGGCGGTTGGGGGAGGTGGCCTATATCATATGCCCAGAACTCCCAGCCCTGTCTTGCAGCAGTGGTTTGTGGTGGCTCCTTAATTCCTAATTGGTTACTCTTTGGCGTGGATGGCAGGGTAACGCGGGGCCGTAGGTGTGACATGAATCCCCGGGCCCTGGGTCCTTTGCCGTGCGCTCAGGGCAGGGTGGTGCATTGTTAACTAGGTACCTATGGCGTAAGGGACGGGAGGTTCGGTTAGCCATAGACCAGAAATCGCCCCAGGACCTGTCTTTTGCCAGCCTGGTATGGTTGTTTTGGTTTGCTTTACTGGTTGACTGGAACGTTTGCTGGTTGTGGTGGAAAAGGTGCCTGATGCCATGAAACAGAATCCCCAGCCCTTGTCTTTGGTTCCAAGTTCGACGCAAAGGCTGGAAAAGGTGGATTTTGTCCCTTTATAGAGGAAGTTTCATGGGAATCTAGGAACGCCTGGTCTGTGCTGGCGGGCTAATGTGGAAAGAGGTGCGGCTATAATATATGTCAAGAATCCCCAGCATGTTTGTCTTGTGCAAGTGCTTCTGCGAGTGGGTGCTCTAATGGTACGCTGTGCGTGTATAGAGGTGGAGTGTGCCTATGCAGTGAACTTCCTCGGGCCCTTCTTTGGACATATACTTCTTATGAGAGTGGTATGCTTATCTGGTACCCTTGTTGCAGGTTGGGACGTGCATGAGGGATTAGCCAGGAATAATCTCAACTCCCTAGCCTACTGTCTTGCAGGCCTCAGGTGTGCGTGTGCTCTGTGGTTTACCTGGCGGTGGGTGGGAGTGGTTGGCCCTGTTATTATGCTCCAGATTTCATGATATCTCCCCAAGCCCTGTCTTGCAATGCCATAGGGAGTATGTGCTAATTCTGGACTCTTGTGCTGGGGTGGGAGGTTGACCCTATGTAGGCCAAGAATCCCCAGCCTGTCTTGCAGCTCAGGGTGGGTGCTCTGTTGGACCTGGAACGGGTTTGGCGGTGACTGGATGGACCAACCATAGTGGGCAGTCCAATCTTCGGGGGGATTGTGGGTTGGTCCTTTTTACGTAGTTGATTTAATATTAAGTTAGCCATATACCAGACTAGCCGCTGTCTGTAGACTAGCCAAGGGTAGGTGGCGGTAGAGGGGGTTGATATTGTTGGACTCTCGGTCGGTGGGGGAGGTTGCGGGGCTATGACTGTCCAGAATCCCCAGCCTGATCTTGCTGCCAGGGTGGTCTCTTGGACCCTGGCGGTGGGAGGTGCATGCCATGAATCCCCAGCCGTCTTTTTTGTCTTCTGCAGCTCGTGTTGTAAGTGCTCTTAGGACCCTGGACGGTTAGGGGGAGGAATTGCACAATGGTCTAGAATATCTTCACCATGGACCTACATCGTGTTCCTTTCATGGTCTCAGGGTTCGAAGTTGCTTTGGTTTCTGTGCCTTGTGCTGTGTGTGGGAGTTGTTCTCTTTTTTATTGTTGTGGTGGGTTATGTTTTTATGTGATTTGGTATTTGTCCATTGGATGGCCTGCGTAGCCCGTGTCTTGCAAGCCGGGGTTGGGTGGCTAGGCTGGGGACCAGACCTGGTGCGGTACCCGGAGGGTAGGAGTTGTTGCCTTTAATGCCAACTTATACTGCCAATGACATTCACCCACAGGGTTCCCCTCAGTCTTGCAGCCAGGAAGTGGTTTGCTTCGGGTGGGACCTAGGCGTGTGTGGAGTGATAAGTGAGAAGAGGATTTGCCTTAATATGCAACCTAAGATCCCAGCCCTGTCTTGCAGCCAGGGTGGTGCTCTGGACCTGGCGGTGGGGTATGTCTGGGTGCCTATTTGCGGAATATGCTTCTCTCTTCAGCTTGTGGATTCTGTGTCACAGGTTTGTGATGGCTCCTGGACCTTAGGCTGTGGTGTTGGGGTGATTGTCGAGGTGCCACATTGTACAGGAACCAATCCCAGCCATAGCCTCCCTGTCATGTTGCAGCCGGTGGTGCAATCTCTTGTAGCAGGGCTGGCGGTCTGGGGAGGTGCCCCATGAGGGTGCCAAGATTGCCATTTTCACTTTCTCAAGGCTCTGTCTTTCGGCCTAGGGCCCAGGAGTGGGTTGAGCTGGCTGGTCTGGCGGTGGCGTTGGAGGTGGGCCAACTTGGAGACCCAGAATCACCAGCCCCTGTCTTTGCTAGATTTCTAAGGGTGTGTGTTGTCTGCCTTGGCTGGAGGCTCCTGGCTGTTGTGTGTGATGGTAAGAGTGCTAATATAATGCTCCAGTAGTAATTCTTGGGCCACAGCCTTAAGTTCTATAGTATCATTCTACAACGAGCTGTGCTACTGTTGGACACTGGCGCGTGTGGGAGAGTGCTAATGCTCAAACCGAATCCCTCAAGCCGGGCTTTGTCTGGTTCGCAATGAGTCCTGGAGTAGATTGTGTGCTGGAGTGTTCTGGATGCTGCGCTGGATTGTGGTTAGGTATGTGTGTGTTCCTGTTGTTTTTGTCCAGGACCTTTCCAGACCCTAGATAAGTCATATCGCAGCCAGGGTGGTGTCTGGTGAGACTTCAAAATTGGTTTTATCTGAGAAGGGCCCGTGGCTTGTGTTTCAGGAAAGGGACGAAGTGACCTAATGAAGCCAAGTAAAGGTCCTGCCCAGTCCCTGTCTTGCATTGAACCCAAAGAGTTGTGTGGGTAGCTGGGGGAAGAGTTTACTAGGACCAGAATGGGTCGGTGGAGCGAAAAGGTGGGGCCATGCCAGACCTCCCCATCAGCCTTAAGTCCTTGCAATGTCCAGGTGTGTGGTGCTGGGTCTGGACGCGCGGTGGGGAAGGTGCCAATGCCAGAATCCCGCAGCCCTGTCTTTGCAGCCAGGGTGGTGCTCTGGACTGGCGGTGAGGGAGGTTGCCATGCCAAGAATCCCCGAGCCTGTCCTTTGCAGCCAGGGTGGTGCTCCTGGAACCTGGCGGGTGGTTTGGGAAGAGTGGCCAATGCTCAGAATCCCAGCCTCTTCTTGAAGCCAGGGTGGTGCTCTGGACTTGGCGGTGGGGGAGGTGCCTTAATTTCAGAATCCCCAGCCTCTGTCTTGCAGCCAGGGTGTGCTCTGGACCTGGCGGTTTTGGGGGAGGTGCATGCCAGAATCCCCAGCCCTGTCTTGCTCAGCCAGGTGGTGGTGCTTCTGGACCTTGGCGGTGGGGGAGGTGCTATGACCAGAAATCCCCAGCCTGTCTGCAGTCCAGGGTGGTTGCTTCTGGACCTTGGCGGTGGGTTTGGAGTTGTTCCATGCTTAGAATCTTCGGCCAGCCCTGTTCTTGCAGCCAGGGTGGTGCTCCTGGACCTGGCGGTGTTGGGGAGGTGCGCTGCCAGAATCCCCAGCCCTGTATTGCAGCCAGGGTGCGCTGCTCTGGTACCTGGCGGTGGGGGAGGTGCCATGCCAGAATCGGGCCCAGCCCTTGTCGTTGCAGCCAGGCGTCGGTGCTTCTGGACCTGGCGGATGGGGGAGGTTGTCCATGCCAGAGAATCCCAGCGCTGTCCTTGCAGCCAGGGGGTGGTGACTTGGACCTGGCGGTGGGGAGGTGCCCATGTCAGAATCACGCCAGCCCTGTCTTGCAGCCAGGGTGGTGCTTGGTCTTGGACGTGGCGGTGGGCCGAGGTGGCCATGCCAGAGATCCCACATGTTCTTGCCAGCCAAGGGTGGTTGCTCTGGACCCTGACGGGGTGGGGGGAGGTGCCATGCCCGAATCCCCCAGCCCTGTTTGCAGCCAGGGTGGTGCTCTGGGTACCTGGCGGTTTGGGGGAGTGTGCATGCCAGAAATCTTCCCAGCCTAGTCTTGGCAGCCAGGCGTGGTGCCTCTGGACCTGGCGGTGGGGGAGGTGCCCTATGGCCAGAATCCCAGCCCTGTCTGCAGCCAGGTGGTGCTTCTGGACCTCGGCGGTGAGGGGAGGTGCCATGCCAGAATCCCTCAGCCCTGTCTTGGCAGCCAAGGGGTGGTGCTTACCTGGACCTGGCGGTGGGGGGAGAGGTGGCCATGCCCAGAATCCCCAGCCCTGTCTTGCAGCCAGGGTGGTGCTCTGGCGCGGTGGTGCTCTGGCCTGCGAGGGTGGTGTCGGTGCCGGGGAGGTGCCCCATGCCAGAAGCCCTGTCTTCAGCCAGCCTGGACCTGCCTGGGGGGAAGGTGGCCCATGCCAGCAATCCTCCAGCCCGTCCTTTGCAGGCCCATAGGTGGTGCTCTGGACGCTGGGGTGTGGGGAGTGCCATGCCATACAAAATAGAATCCCCACCCTGTCTTGCAGCCAGGTATGCTCTGACTGCGGGAGGTGCTGCCAGAATCCCAGCCGTCTTCAGGTGTGTCTCTTGGACCTGGCGGTGCGGCGAGGCTGCTCATGCCAGGCCTTTTGAGCCGGGATGTGCTCTGGTGGGTGGGAGTGCGAATGCCAGAATCAGCCTCTTCGCCAGGAGTTGGGGCTCTGACTGGCCGTGGGAGGTGCCATTTCCGAGCATCAGTTTGCAGCAGGTGCGTGCTCTGACTGGCCGGCTGGGAGTTGCCATGCATATCCAGCCTGTCTTGCAGCCAGACGTGGTGGTCTCTGGACCTGCGTTGGGGGAGGGTGCATGCAGAATCCCGCTGTCTTTGCAGCCAGGGTGGTGGGTCTGGCTGGACTGGCGGAGAATGCCATGCAGAATCCCAGCCCATGCTTGCAGCCAGTGTGCTCTCCCGCTCTGTCTGCGCCTGCGAATGGGGGAGCAATGCCATCCAGAATCCCCAGCCTGCTATGAGCAGGGTGGTGCTCCGACCTCGGAGGGGAGGTGCCACAGCACTCCCAGCCCTGTCATCAGCCAGTGTAGCTACTGGCACCTGGCGTGAGGAGGGTGCATGCCAGAATATCACCGGCCCAGTCTTGCAAGCAGGTGTCGTGACTTGGGTGGGGGAACCGGTGCATGGCCAGAATATCCAGCCTCTGGCCAGGTGGTAGCTCGCTGCCCCAGCACTTGCTATGGAAGCAGGGTGGTGCTCTGATGGTGTCGGTGGGGGTCCCAGCCGTATTGCGCAGGGTGTGCTCTGGACTGGCGGGTGGGGAGGTGCTGCAGAATCCCAGGTTATTGCAGCAGGGTGGTGCTTGGACTGGCGGTGGGGGGTGCAATGCATGCTCAGGCCCTGTCTTGCGCTAACCTGCGATATTCCAGTCCGCTGTCTTAGGTGCCATGCAGAGCTGCTGTTCTCTGCTCAGCCCGGGCCTGTTGCAGCCGTGCCTCTGCGTGGTGCCTGGACAGCAGGGTGGTGTCACTGGCGTGGGGGGTGCATGCAAATCCCAGGACCCATGCAGCCAGGGTGCTCTGGGTGGGGATGGTTCATCCCCACCTGTCCCTTGCAAGCTCAGGGTGTTAGCTTCTGGAAGCTGGTCGGTGGGCCAGCCTGTCTTGCAGTCAATGTGCCAGAATCTCCGCATCTGGGCTGGCGTGGGGAGGTGCCCCACGTGGCAAGTGCCATCAGATGGTGCTCCCGGATGGCTGGGGGAGCAGGTGCCATGCCAGAATCCCCAGCTGTCTGCAGCCAGGGTGGTCTGGCTGGGGGAGTGGCGGTGGACGGGAGTGCCATGCCAGAATCCCCAGCCCCTGTCTTCAGCCAGGGTGGTGCTCTGGATCCTGGCGGTGGGGGAGTGTGGCCATGCAGAATCCCCAGCCCCTGTCTTGCAGCCAAGGGTGGTGCTCTGACCCTCGGTGGGGGGAGTTGCATGCATGCCGAGAATGCCCCAGCCCTGTCTTGCAGCCAGGGTGGCTATGCTCTGGTACTTGGCGAAGTGGGGGAGGTGCCATGCCAGAATCCCCCAGCCCCTGTCTTAGCAGCAGGGTTGGGTGCTCTGGACCTGGCCAGGTGGGACGGGTCTGCCAGATCCCCAGCCTTTGTCCTAGACAGCCAGGGTGGTGCAATCTGGACCCTTGGGGTGGGGCAGGGCCACTGCCAGAATCCCAGCCCTGTCTTGCAGCCAGGGTGGTGTCTGGACCTGGCGGTGGGGGAAGGTGCCATCCCAGAATCCCCAGCCTGTCTTGCAGCCAGGGTGGTCCTCTGACCTGGCGGTGGATGTTGCACGAATCCCAGCCCTGTTGCCAGGGTGGGTGCTCTGGACCTGGCGGTGGGGAGGTGCCATGCCAGAATCCCCAGCCCTGTCTTGCGAGCAGCGCGGTGGTGCTCTGGACCTGGCGGTGGGGGGGCCATGGCCGATGCAGAATCCCCAGCCTGTCTTGCAGCCAGGGTGGTAGCTCTGGACCTGGCCGGTGGGGGAGGTGCATTGCCAGATCCATCCCCAGCACCTGTCTTGCAGCCAGGGTGGCTCTGCTCTGGACTGGCGGTGGGGGGTGCCATGCCAGATTCCCAGCCGGCTGTCTTGCAGCCAGGGTGGTGCTCTGGACCTGGCGGTGGGGGGGGCATGCGGATCCCGCCCTCTTGCCAGCGGTGGCTCTGACCTGGCTGATAGGGGATGGGCCATCCAGAATCCCACAGCCCTGGCACTCAGTGTGTCTCTGACCTGGCGGTGGAGCATGCCAGAATCCCATGTCTTGCAGCAGGTGTGCTGGACCCTGAACGGTGGGGAGTGCCATGCCAGAATCCCATCCCTGCTTGAGCCAGGGTTGCTCTGGACCTCCGGTGTGAGGCTGCCATGCCAACTCCCAGCCTGTCTTGCAGCCAGGGTGGTGCTCTGGACCTGCGCGTTGGGGAGGTGCATTGCAGAATCCCAGCTGTCTTGTTTGCACCAGGTGGTGCTCTGGACTGGCGGTTGGGGGGTGGACCTGGCGTGAGGGAATCCCAGTGCCATGCCAGAATCCCACCCTGTCTTGCCACCAGGTGGTGCTCCTTACCCTGGCGGTGGGGGGAGAATGCCATGCCAGAATCCCTGCGGTGGGAGCCCTGTCTTGCACCAGGTGGTGTCGGACCTAACCTGGGATGTGCCTGCAAACTCCCCAGCCTGTCTTGCCAGTGGTGCTCTGATCTGCGTGTCATCGCAGCCAGCTGTCTTGCAGCCAGCAACCACGGTGGTGCTCTGGACCTGGCGGTGGGGAGGTGCCACTGCCATCCCCAGCAGTGATTCTTGCAGCCAGGGTGGTGCTCTGGAGGGTGGGGGAGGTGCCATCCAGAATCCCCAGCCCTGTCTTGCAGCCAGGGTGGTGCTCTGGCCTGGCCGTGGGGGAGGTGCCATGCCAAATCAGCCCTGTCCTTGGCAGCCAGGTGTGGTGGACCTGGCGGTGGGGGAGGCCTGGGCATGCCAGCCTGTCTTGCAGCTCTGGACTGGGGTGGGGGGTGCCATGCAGCCAGAATCCCCGCCTGTCTTGCAGCCAGGTGGTGCTCTGAACCCCTGGGGTGGGGAGGTGCCATGCCAGAATCCCAGCCCTGTCTTGCAGCCCAGGGTGGTGCTCTGGACCTGGGCGTGGGGGAGAGCCATGCCAGAATCCCAGCCGTGTTTGCAGCCAGGGTGGTGTCTGGACCTGCGGGAGGTGCCATGCCAGAATCCCCAGCCCTGTCTTGCAGCCAGGGTGGTGCTCTGGACCCTGTGGGGGAGGTGCCATGACAGAATCCAGCCCCTTGCCAGCCAGGGTGGTGCTCTGAACCTGCGGTGGAGGCATGCATGCCAGAATCCCCAGCCCTGTTTGCAGCCAGGGTGGCTCGGAACGCTGCAGGTGGTGCCATGCAGAA
The DNA here is from genome assembly GCF_003073045.1 of Pomacea canaliculata. Lineage (NCBI taxonomy): Eukaryota > Metazoa > Mollusca > Gastropoda > Architaenioglossa > Ampullariidae > Pomacea > Pomacea canaliculata. The sequence goes on from NC_037591.1 coordinate 34,005,983, forward strand.
CTCCCACCCTGTCTTGCAGCCAGGGTGGTGCATGGACTGCCCAGTGGGGTAAGGTGCCATGCCAGATCCCCAGCCCTGTCTTGCAGCCGGGTGGTGCTCTGGCGTGGACTGCGTCCGGGGAGTGCCATCCGCTGCCAGAATCCCCAGCCCTGTCTTGCAGCCAGGTGGTGCTCTGACCTGGCGGTGGGGGAGGTGCCATGCCCAGAATCCCAGCCCTGTCTTGCAGCCAGGGTGGCTGCTCTGGACTGGCGTGGGGGGATGGTGCCATGCCAGAATCCCCAGCCCTGCCTTGCAGCCAGGGGTGCTCTGGACCTGGCGGTGGGGGAGGTGCCATGCCAGAATCCCCAGCCCTGCCTTGCAGCCAGGGTGGTGCTCTGGACCTGGCGGTGGGGGAGGGTGCCATGTCCAGATCCCCAGCCCTGTCTTGCAGCCAGGGTGGTGCTCTGGACCTGGCGGTGGGGAGGTGCCATGCCAGAATCCCCAGGTCCTGCCTGTCTTGCAGCCAGGGTGGTGCTCTGGACCTGGCGGTGGGGAGGTGCCATGCCCAGAATCCCCAGCCCTGTCTTGCAGCCAGGGTGAGTGCTCTGGACCTGGCGGTGGGGGGGTGCCATGCCAGAATCCCCAGCCCTGTCTTGCAGCCAGGGTGGTGCTCTGGACTGGCGGCGGTGGGGATGGTGCCATGCAGAATCCCCAGCCCTGTCTTGCAGCCAGGGTTGCTGCTGGACCTGGCGGGGGAGGTGCCATGCCAGAACCAGCTGTCTTGCAGCCGGGTGGTGCTTCTGGACTGGCGGGGGAGGTGCCATGCCAGAATCCCCAGCCCTGTCTTGCAGCCAGGGTGGTGCTCTGGACCTGGCGGCGGGGGAGGTGCCATGCCAGAATCCCCAGCCCTGTCTTGCAGCCAGGGTGTGCTCTGGTACTGGCATGGCGGGGGAGGTGCCATGCCAGAATCCCCAGCCCTGTCTTTGTTGCAGCCAGGGTGGTGCTCTGGACCTGGCGGCGGGGGAGGTGCCATGCCAGAATCCCCAGCCCTGTCTTGCAGCCAGGTGGTGCTCTGGACCTGGCGGCGGGGGGAGGTGCCATGCCAGAATCCCCAGCCCTGTCTTGCAGCCAGCGGGGTGTGCTCTGGACCTGGCGGCGGGGGAGGTGCCATGCCAGAATCCCCAGCCCTGTCCTTGCAGTGCTCACTGGACCGCGGCGGGGGAGGTGCCATGCCAGAATCCCCAGCCCTGTCTTGCAGCCAGGGTGGTGCTCTGGACCTGGCGGCGGGGAGGTGCCATGCCAGAATCCCAGCCCTGTCTGCAGCAGGGTGGTGCTCTGACCTGGCGGCGGGGGAGGTGCCATGCCAGAATCCCCAGCCCTGTCTTGCAGCCAGGGTGGTGCTCTGGACCAGTGGTAAAGCTAGGCCGACCCACCCACCTCGCCTTCTCATCCCGATTCACTGCGTGGACATTGCTGAGCCATCAATTTGCGGGAAGGGTCAGCGGTGCGTGTGCGGCGGTTGTGTATTACAACTGAAAACCAGTGTTGGCGGAGACGGTCTTCCCTTGCACAATCATTGCTAGTGATCGATTAGATATCGAAAATAGAAAAAAAATATGAATAAAGACATCATTGTATCTGGTGTAAACGCTACTTCTTCATTCAGTAGAAAAGCTTCAGAATTAAAACGAAACGACTAGAAGACTAAATGAACAGAAAAGTCATCTCGTCCATTCTTTAACTTTCCTGTGTGATATATTTGTGTAGTAAAAGTTACATCCTGATGCATCTTGTTAAAGATAACAAAACAGACACATTAAAATAATTAATTTAAAAGTAAGAGACTTACAATTTTTTTTCTTCTTTTATAGATTTAATTGTTTACATCTGTATCGAGAAATCTTTGATTGCAGACAACATAACTACCGAAGTCTAGATAGAACTGTGAAGACCATAAAAAAGACAGCCTGTATTTTCAATGACAACATACTTTAAACGCTTTTTTATCTTGCAGGGATGTTATCAAGTATTCTATAATGAAACTTCAATGTATTGCACAGTTTAATAGTTTTTTATCCACACTGTCTCGTGCGCCCGCAGCACGTGGACTATAGTGATTTACACCTGTACAACTCCTGTGTGTGTTGTTATCGTCACGAAGAAGAATCTTCGTCGTACAGGCTCGCCCACCTGTCAGGTAGAACTCCCTGAGTAGAGGAGATGGAGAGGTGGCACTAGAAAGCTCGGCACAGCAATCAGGTGGTCCAGATCCTTAAAGTTATATAAAAACAAGACCTTCCGCCAAACACTCCATTACGCAAAATGAACCGTTACAGTCCGCTAGTCTTTATCACGTGACAGAGACGCTAGGTGTGGTCTGTAGGTAGGGCAAGGGGTAAAAATCTGCTTTAGTGTGAAAGTAGGGAATTTCACACGCTGTACGTGTTAATTTGTCATTAAAAAGTTTCTTTACAAATCGATTGGCATTGTCGCCTGACTTTCCGTATGACTGCTAAATGTTTGGGCTGCACGTGTGCTGGGGAATGTCCGTCCCGAGGCAGAGCACGACAAACATTTATTGGTAATATGCAAGCCTGCCTAAGTTTGTGTTTTAAAGTTTCAGTTAAAAAAGAGAACTGAGCTTAACGTGCAATATTTTTGTTTATAAATAGTTCACTTTTGGAGAGAGAAGGGGGCGTAGTATTTGTCTGTAGCCAAAGGTGAAGGGACTGATCAGATCAAAAAATTCAACAATTTTAATACCATGGTATGGGTGACTTACTGATTTGGAGCACGCCGGGTCGGTTAGAAGAACTGATGTAGTTGCAACAATTGTAAAGTTTTATGATAATTGTGCATAGAGTATCTCAGAGAGAGAAGCGGCCAATTGAAATGTCAAGCTTCGGTTGGATCGCACTGAAGATGTTCCATCCTGGGAAAATGTTTCAGAAAGCTTTTCATTATTTGGGTCAAACTCCCTCCTATAGAGATAAACGATAATGAGTTATTTGACGAGATTAATTATGCGGCAAAGTTCCCTTCCTCAGAAAAGATTTCGGATTGGAATTCCCAGAAGACAACCAATCGATGCTCAATGGGTTTTAATTTTTTTTAATTTTCAGAAGAATTTTGTGCCCTATGGACAAATACAAAAGATTGTTGAGTTTGTCTTGTGTCTACCAGGAAACTAACGCTGTTACTGAAAGAGTATTCTCTGCAATGAACGCCATGTGGACCAATGAAAAGACACAGTTAAAGGTGGAAACACTGAAAGGACTTTTAATTGTGAAGTGCAATTTTGACAGCGAACGCAAGACGATGAAGGTGCCGGACCATCGTCGGCACTGTCATTTGTTACAGACCTCACCCGCACGTCCGCAAAGTTAGCTGAGCGGGAGATAAGGTAGGAATATTTCTATTGAAATTTTAAAAGCCGTTTTTCTTTTTCTTTTTTTTTCCTTTTAAAATGGAATACTGTATCGGCGTGGACAGATCTGCCGTTGAAAGCATCACCACTCGGCCAGTCAGAGTTTTTCGGCTTTCATTGTCGGTGACGACACCATTATCGGCACGCGTCCCGCTTTCGCTCCCGAAACGTCTGGTCACCTTACTTTAACTGTCTTCGGCATCAAATAACTTGTGCTGGACGATAAACGCTCACTTCTCCCCACATAAATTTGTACATTTTCCGATCTCTGCGGCTCACCGCATGCGCTATAGATCGCTGCTTAGTTCCACCACGAATTAATATCTCTATTTAAATCCATGGTTCCGGTCTAGAAGAGATTGAATGAAATTTATATATCATTTCTAAAATAACTAAAGGGAGAAAATTAGTCAAAACATCGGTCTTATTTCTGTAATTCTTTCCCTTGTTAGTGATTTCGTGGTTCACATGTAAACGGATCAGAATAATATTTTCTTTGAACCTTGTTATTGTTTGTAAAAAAAAATTGTATTGGGATTTTCTTCTCTTTCTTCTCTTTTTCTATTCTTCACTTTTTTTATGAATTTCCTGGAGGCTGAAACAAGGAGAAAGGGCGATGCCTATTGATAGTTCCAGGTGTGCAGGAGGACAGTAACATGATAGAACTGTGTAAACAGGGCTAGTATTACTCCATTCAGACGTTGGTTAACTCCATTTAGAACAAGCGAGAGGCATATTTCACACATGAGATTTTCCTAATCTTTCAGGCGTATTAAAATTTAAACAATTACCTCGATATGCAGACCTCTTTATCTCACCATCCCGGCCTCTCGTTACATTTTGTAGATTTCTTCCTTTGTTTATCCTCTTTATGTCGCCACCATCGCCTCTCACCCATATTTGTGCTGGTTATATATAAATATAATGGTGATAGCGACCTTGTCCTGTACTATTCAGTCTTTTATCTGTCTCGATTAAAAGATGGTTCTTTGTGTATCCTCTCGATTATTGTTCTTACCCTTCTCTGTGTCCCTCTCTTCTTCAACCTTCTTTTTCTCCTCCTTCTCTCCACCTTTTCCAAATAAAGAACAACCGAAAATGATAAAGAATCAACGGTAAGTAAACTACTTTGAAGAAAAAAAAGTTTCACATCTTATTCAATGGTTAGGCCTTTATCTTTCGTCATTTCTCTTGAAACTGTTGAGCTGAACAGTAGATACTTGACCCGTAGTTCAGGAGATCAATAAAAAAAATAGTTGCTTTAATTAGTCGTTTCCAATTGCATTTCCTTTCTCCTCGTGTCTATTCTTCGTTTGTAGTTTTGCTTGGATCCATAGACGCCGTCATTTTCTGTAAACAGAAAAACCGCGACATTTCAGTCAAACGATTTTAACTCAAAGACTTTCGAGATAATCTGGGGGCAAGATAAAACGGCAGACGGTTACAAACAGGTGTGCGCCGCTCACACAAGATGGACGACCGTCGTTCTAGACATCGATCGCCAAACACTGAGGACTGGTCTGAGGACATTTCGTCACCGCACTCATGTCATTCTTCATGTGGGAAACAGCCGCCTGCACCCGGGGTCAGCAGTCACGCGTCTGTCTACCACCGGGATTCAACGGTCGTCATACACCGTGCAGTCATGGAGAAACTGGTATCCAGCCAGCGCCACAGTAACAGGGCATCAAGGGTCGCTACTTCAGAAGCAGGTGCGATGATCTCCTGCAATTTGAACGTCTGCACCACGGGTAGGTTTGTCACCTCCCTGCCTCACCTCCATCTCTTCTTCACTCTTCCATGAACGCTCATGACCTTTGTGTCACTGATAACCCAGCGTGAGCCCCTATGAGATGTGAATTTTATCTGCACGACAGGTGGGTGTCAAATTTGAATACAATCCTACTTTAATTAAATTAGAAAGCCGAATTTCTTTTCTAGTATGGTTGTGTTTTGTAGAAAACTTACTTGAGTTGCACCAAATATTTGCACAGTATTGTTTTCCATTCAACTAAAATGACATTAGTGTTTTCTTTGCATTTGGTAGTTAGGTTTCAGTTTTGTTGTTTTTGCTTGCATTATGATAAGCTTTTGTCATTTTGTTTTTATTTTTTATGCCCCTTAGTTATGATATACACAGAGCGCCACTAGTGATAACATACCGTACTGATGACACTTAGTAAGCCGGCTTGTTTGTCTGTCTGTCTGACTGTCTGTCTGTCTGTCTGTCTGTCTGTCTGTCTGTCTGTCTGTCTGTCTGTCTGTCTGTCTGTCTGTCTGTCTGTCTGTCTGTCTGTCTGTCTGTCTGTCTGTCTGTCTGTGCGTTTTTGTGTATGTTCGCTTATTCTTCAAGATTTAGTCCAATCCCAGCTAACTGAAGATGTCTTAGATGTGTACTGAAGAAAAAACTCTTTCTATCCCGTCTTTAATTTCGTCAAGGAACAGCGTGGAACCAATCGATCAAAAGAGTTGGAAGTATTGACGGCATGGAAGTGAGAATCTAAACTGTAATTGTGCTCAAGACAGTCTGCAAATGTAAAGTCGAAGAAAGATGAAAGACGAACGAAATTGTTGTCGGAACCCTTCATCTAACGCTTGTTCTCTCTCACCTGTTTTCTCTAGTCTTGACCCTTCTGTCGGCTGTTTAAATGCGATATTTCACAATAATTATTTTTTTTATTTGGTCACAAAAATAAATTCAATAAAAGATAAATAAATAATGAGTTTTAATGAAGATGAAGAGGGTGTTGAGGATGAAGTCAGCAACAGCCAGAATAAACGAAATAAGCAAACATGTGGGGAAAAAAACGCAAACAAAAATTAGAGATGAATTTGTTGATCAAACAATAGTATTTCCGCATGAACAAAGGCATTACGCAATGATTGTGCACGCCTTTATTCGCAAAAAGTTTTCTTTTCCTCGAAGCTTACAACAATTTTATTGCCTTCTCCAGCAAAACACAAACATTTTCATGAGACATTAGTCTTTTGTGCGATTCATTAGTGTCTACGTGAAGTGAAAGGACTGGCGGTGTTGCCTTAATGACAAAAAAGAAGACTGTATTCAGTGAAGACTGGTTGTATTCAGGGAAGAACGGTGCTTATAAGGACATCACTAAAGTGTCCCATCATTATAAAATAGCCATTACACAGTTTCTTTCTTCTTCGTGTTTACTTTGTAAGTAACGGAGGGTGAAATCGGTGCTTTAGGCAAGGAATTTTAACCTTGGTAAGTGCACTTTTCTTTCCCTTTTTCTTTTTTTTTTTTTTTTCCTTGGTCTAGACAAGTCACCAACCAGTTGTCCATTTTTCTGGGTCTTTTAGAATACATCACGGATTCACGCATGCAACTCTATATGTACATAGGTATACCTGCTTTTTTGTGTGAGACTATTAGCTCGTCTCTCTCGACATGTTATAAACCTTTCTTATATGTCCTTTGGCCTGAACAAGACAGCTAACACGAGTCTTCTTAATAAGTTTCCAAAGTATTCAATACTTTACACCAAGCTAAATCGGGAAACATGTTAGCCTGTGATGACGCAAGACTTTCGAGAAAAAACTTCCATCGCAGTTTATTTTGGGTCTCCTTCTCTGACACTGTAATGGCATGACATGCTAATGGGACTTTTATCTTTTAAAGGCTAACCCGAGTGCAAAAATGATCTCAAATAAGTTGGTTTCAATTCATTGTTAGGTAGCAGTACCCAAATCTGAGCGAAATAAACTGTTTGATTAGAGAGGTGCACCCCGATGTTTCCTGCAACGTTAAGTTGTCGGGGCTAGATGGGCAATTCCTCCTTAGCACTTGGCTTCTGCAATTTGTGAAAATGATAGAGTTAAGTCATAAATCCACTTGCAATATTCTTAAGAAACCAATGAATACATTTCCGAAACATTTAAACAAATATAATGGCATCGCTATGATGTATTAACTTGCCTCTAACTTTGGGTTTCAAGTTTGACTGGAGTTCGCCTGTAAGACACCAAACAGCTGCAAGAATCTTGCTTAAGCTTCCCCTACCCAATACCACCACCACCATTTCGAACCCTCGGTTCTCGTCCATTCTCGCTGCAGATCTTTCCGGATACGTGGACACCAGATGGCGATAGCGGGCGGTAAACATTGTGTGCAAGGTGCGCTGCGACATGGTCAAGATCGTGTCGTCCATACCAGGCCGCGGGTTTTGTCAGTCTTCTCGTGCATCGATCTGAGCTCTGCGTTCTTCGTGAAACAACAAGAAAACTTCATCTCTTCTGTTTTCTGATTGCCAACGCAGCTGAAGAACACGCATGACAAGAACATGACAAGAGGTCACGTGCAACGCGCGCATCGCCCAAAATATCTTGGTAGAGTAAGGTGATCCTCTGTGTGTGGACCAGAGGTAAAGAGACAGCATACATAGTTTACACAGGAAGAACAGCAGATACCTCAGATTCAAGTATGGACAGTCGACAGAAAACGTTTGAGGCATTCGTCTTATTTCCAGTCCACACCATCTGACTGGCTGGAGCTCTGGAATTCGCCATTGGAGGCGACTATCAGCCCTTGCAGTTTTTTCCAATTCTCCAATGAAACGAAGAGCAGGCAATGGGATTCTGAATTTCAAAAAAAAAAATGGTGCTATATACAACTTATCTATGCCTGTATAATTTATCCCCAATCACAAAGCAAAGGTATGCAAGACGAATAATTGTTTCCGAGTCGAAAAGCTGTTATTGAGCGGACAGGCCAAACATCTTCCTCACTACGTCTTCCTAAATAAATAAGGGAAAAACTCTGTAATGATGTTTCGAGAGAGGAAACGATTGCACTTACAGCAGTTTTTGTTTTACAAGCCCGGAGGTCATTGAACAAGTCGAATGACAGCGAGAATATTCTTCAGTTAAGCCCCTTGTTCTCGTTAATTATCCTGTCTCATTACGGTGACAGTAATTGATGTTCTTAGATGATCACAGCGTTACTGCTGGGCCCAGACCGTCTGCAGGAAGTAATGGCCAGTACACAGAGACCCATCAGACGAGGGGTAGGTAGGGTCGGGTGGGAGGAACACCAGGGGTAGGGCTGTCTTATAAAAGAGCCGCCGTCCGTTGTGTGACGCACACGCCTGGCTGATGGCTTCACGCAGGTAGACATCAGCAAGTCTCCAAGTAGGGCACCGAGGATTTTAAACAGTGTAAAGGATACAGAGAAAGGTTCTGTCTTTCTGTCTTTACCTGAAATATCTCTATTTTCACTGTGAGATTATACAATGGAGGATTTCTATCTGCTTGGTTGCATATCTTTCGCAATTTGTTCTTGTTACTAAAGCAATTGATTTAAAAAGTTTTAATAATTTTTTGCTTTATGGACTGAAAAGAATTATTACTAAAAAAACATTTTTCTTTTTTTGATCATTATCATTCTAATAATTTCCGAATATTACATATATATTATTTTAGAAATCTCATTAGGCATTTATGGAGTTGTATTTTTGTTATAGATAATCGTTTATTAACTGAAACGATAATTAATTTTTTCTCTCTTTCTCTGAGTAGTCATGCACTTTATATATTAATTCTTCAAAGTCTGACTTCATTTGTGTCCTCGGTCGTATACAGCCAAACGCATCTGCGTAGTTGTATTTTGTATCCACATCTGTTGAATATGTGTCTGTTGTATACATATACACACTTGTGCATCTGTCTGTGTGTCTGTTGTGCATAAATGCATAGAACCGTCTCTATTTATCTGCTCTGTATTTTTCCAGGACGGATAACCCTCCCTGGCTGGCGGTCCTTGTCTGCGATGTCTCCACACGTCTCCGTCGGCAACGAGTCTGTCCCGGAAGCGGAAGCAAGCGCCTCCCACAGTGACGTCGACCTGACGACCAGCGGCTCCGTTCTCGGCACAAACACGACAGACGTCACCAACCCCTCCTGCCACTCCTCCTTTGTCAACGGAACCTGTGACGTCAAGACGCTTTTGTCCGTCATCGCCGACACGCTCGACTTTTACTTTCCCCCGATTCTTTTCGTCGCCGGCATCATCTGCAACGCTTTGGTCGTCATGGTGATGCAGAGCCGGCACTTCCGGCATATATCCACCTCCTTCTATATGAGCATCACCGCCGGGGTGGACTTTGCTAGTCTCTTGGTGTCACTTCCGGCTCATTACCTGTACGTCAACTTCCCTGAGGTTTGTCGTTTCAAGCACTATTTTCTTAATTTTGTGAAGAAATTTCTTGTACTTGTCCTTTTTAAAGATGAGAAGATGGGGAAAATAATGAAAGAAAAGGTGACGCGATTCTTTTTTTATTCTTTAAAAATATGATAACGTGGTGTGTATTTTTGATGAACAGGTGTTCGACAATGTTAGACAGGCGCATATTATGTGTTCCTTCTTCAACCTGTTTGGCTGGGGAAGCAGCGACATGGGGTTGTTGTTGACAGTTGCGATGACAACTGAACGGTCCTTGGCCATCAAGTTTCCACTGAAAGCAACCGTACTCTGCTCTGTTCGTCGAGCTAAGATTGTTAGTGGAGGACTTTTTGCGCTTGAGTTTGTAAAGGTATTGATACTTAAATTTCCTTACTGTTTCTTCTGTCTATTCCTTTGTATTTCTTCTTTTCTTAATAATAATAATCATCATCATCATCAACTACACAAATTCCTATACAATAACATCGTTTTGAAAAGAACACATTGAAAACCATAACCATACAGTCTGGTTTAGGGAAGTGTCTTTATCCTCCCTCATGTTGTGCATATTTTGAAGAGATCAGTGCCGAGTAATAAATGTTCATTGTCAGTCTCCACCTCACCTATTATCCACAGGTCGGCCATCTGCTGTTCACCTCGCGAGTAGCCACCAAAGGAGGTCACGGCCTATTTGTGTGACGTGGATCTGTCAGACCCGTCCTACCGCATCTTCTACACCGAATACTGGCCTTACATCCACAACATCTTTCTTTTCATCTGCTTTGTCGTCATCATCATCGGCAACATCATCATCACTATCCATGTGAGGAGGTCGGAGGACGGGGACATGGGGTCAGCGGGTCAGAAAACCATCCAGAACCAGGCTAGGATGAATTCTAAGAACAGACAACTCCTGATCATGCTCATCATAGACTCAGCCGCCATCGTAGTGTGTTTGCTCCCCTTTTGCCGTGTACGTGGTGCTGGACGAAGCTTTCCAACTCTTCGACGACACTCCGAAAGGTCACGGCCAAGGGGAGCTGACCTTTACTGTGACCTTTTACCTGCTCTACGTCAACCGTTGCGCAAACTTTTTCCTCTACTGCATCAGTGGCTCTCGGTTTCGGGTCGCTCTTAAAGAAATTCTCTCCCCTGCCTGGGACAAGAAGACCAATGAGGTTAGGAGTCCCCCACAAACGGCATCATGTGACGTCATCCACAGGAACGGTCTTCGTGGGGGAGACGGAGGCAGACCGTGTTTCTCTGAGTACTATCGGCGGAAAACATAGCTACACCATGAATGTTGTGGGATAGATGAACAGGACGTGAAGGAGAGGAGCGGCCAATCAGATCGCTCATGGAGGACCTCAGCCATGTAACGGACAAAGCTTTGTATCACAGAGACTTGGCTTGTTCAGAAACTGCGAGAAAACAGTTTGATTGTAGCTGAAAAAGATGCTGTTTATGACTGCGAAAACGTGTGTGTGTGAATGAGAGAGACAGACAAAAACAGGGAGAGAGATAGTAGGACTGAGAAGTGCGACAAATCTGATCATTTCATTCCAGATAAAAACAAAGTGCTCTTGGCAAATAACATTCTAGTCCCAATGTCTTTACTATATAAATATGAAAGGAATGAGTAAAATGAATGCTTGCCAAACCTGATTCTGTGATCAAGCTTCATTGTACAATAAATGTCCCGGCTTTGTTTAATATTAATCCAGCTCAAAACTGCCGTTGGCTTATCAAAATAGGGCGCTGACTACTTATCCAAAATTTTGAATTGTCACTGAAACGTAAGTTAATAAGGTAACACGTAGCCATATAAGGAGATTTCCTTTCTGGGAAATCGTCATTCCTCTCCCCAGTCTGCAGGTAAGAACTGCGATATTTCGACTGATAAAATGCTGGAGACTATATCCACTAAGTTCAGCAATAATTTTAACTAGAAAATCGGTCACATTCGATGCTTTTTACAAATTGTAGTATCGCAGAAAAAAAATCAAATATTCAGACCAAGCAACAATCCAACGCGTTTTTCTCTCATGAAAAATAAGGACTTACCAGCGCAGACAGGTTGTCCCAGACAACAAGCTTCTCTGTAAGGAATGAACAGATTAAGATGCTGGAGGTAAAGGTAGCTAGCTGTGGTCACGTGATCACTGATATATCTCCTACTTTCGACAGATGATAGCAATCGAGTGCGGGTGAAGTCGAGTGTTTGGTCAGCTTAGATTATTCTAGACGAAGTGGAATAAGCAACTATACTCGATAATATCAATCAAAGTAGTTCACCTTTTTGAAAACTGTCAGAGTTTTAAAAGGTTTGTTAACAGAATAAAAAAAATGTAGCATTTTGAATAAATATACCTAGATAAAGAAAATTTTATATAGGCTGTGTTTTTTGTTGAGTGATGAATTATACTTCGATTTACCTGGTATTTAACCAAGAAACTAAGTAAAAACAGTTTGTTCGTTTGAAGATATAAGTGTTTGCGTGTCTGTAAGAAAGAGAAAGGATATACAATAGATTTTTAATAGAATTTGATGCTTGTCCGATAAATATGTCTTTGATGTGCCGTATATAAATCACTCTGTCACGAGGTTGACATGCACAAATGTGAGCGCGAGTTACCTGAATGTTCTCATAACAGACAAAAGACTTTCACCCCTCATCTACAATCCCTCCACCCCATTTCCCCAAGGTTCGGTGATCTGAACCATCCAACCAATCGGCATCTGGTCTCAGATCGTGCAGACCCACGATTCAGATACAACCCTCAACAAATTGCTCAGATTCAAAAAGAAGAAAGCATATTCAATTATTATTATTATTATTATTATTATTATTATATTATTATTATTATTATTATTATTATTATTATTATTATTATTATTATTATTATTATTATTATTATTGCGGCAGCTCACGCGTGCATGCGTTCTGTATCTCTAAGGTCTCCGTGATCACCTCTCGTTCTCGTGATCCGTTGATTCCTTCTGCGAGCAGATTATTATCGGACAACCATTACAGGACCTTCATCGTCCTAATCGTGTCCAAAGACCATGAATGCTCTATAATGTAGGCACCATGCAATCGTGCCATTCGACTTAGTTTCCGAGGAGGCTCGTGGTCGATGGTTACTGAATGTAAGATAAGATTATATCAGGTTTTATCCAAGAATCCTTAAATTAGGGGGAGATGGTGGAGAAGCTGGTCTGTCAACCTTTGACTAATAGCACCCCATTACGATACCACTCTACAATTGCTGGGTATCGGACTTTTAAATGCAGCTTTAAATGATTTCGGATACTTAGACATCGCGGAGACATGTGAGGATTAAATAATATCTTACTGATGGATTCAGGGAGGAGTTTGGGGGAAGGGAGGGACATTAACGGTAATCAATAGTCTTTGCCAAGTGTACTACACAGATACACAGAGTCTGAAAAGCATTTCGATCGCGTGATGTTGTGAAGACTCATTGTTGTGGTTTTTTAACTAAGCATCACACATTTAGACACTGATGAAAGTAAACCCAATCCTGTATTTTTGTAGTAAGTAAAACCTACCTTGCAAAGAATTTAATACTTATTTTTATTTCCAACTTTGAATTTTGTGACTAGAGCACCTTCCCATGTTTACATGGCCCACGGGGACAAATAAAGTTGCATTGTCATTGCCATTGTCATTGTCATTGTCTTGTGCTTTGTCTAATGTTGAAGGACTGGAATATATTCAAGTAACTGATTGAAGATCTGTAATGATATTTGATAGTATCTGTAAGAAACTAGTGAGAGTTGTATACATGATGCAGTAGGAAATACAAATCAACAGCCTCGGCATCAGTTAATGTATTTATTTATTGTGTAACATTTGGTAAACAGTGGAAGTTGTTTTCATACACTGACGCAAGTGTTTGCTGGCATTGCAGACGACTTTTATTACGATTGTCGAATGAGGTTTATGAGCATGGTATGAACATGTGTGTGTGTGTGTGAGTTGTGTGTATGTCTGTGTGTGTGTGTGTGTGTGTGTGCATATTAAACTTGTATGTCTTTATGTGCATTCAGGAGTGCACGTGTAAGAGTGAAAAGTCTTTGTTTCAAGACGATGACAGTCCGCAGTTTTTTTCATTGTTCCACGGATATTGTTTCCCACCATAGACAATGTGCTTCTTTTGAAATGCTGTAAGATGAAAGAACCTCCAAAAAATTACTGCAAGAAAAAATTGTTTTGTCTCGTCTACGTGCAGCTAAAACATGCCGTTAAGACCGCGATGCTCGATATGTGTTTTAATTTGTCCATTTTTACAATGTCGATTTAACAAGCCAATGACGAGCTATTTCAGATTTTTACTCCGCACACATTATCGAGCTGTTAATCAATCGCAAATTCAATTTTCATCCTTCTAATTCTTTTTCTTTTACACTGAAGACCAGATCAGTGAAACACGCAACAACCGTTCACAGAATAAAGAAGACGATTGCATTATAAATGTTTATATTTCTTTGTCAAAGTGGGCATCTCCCATGGGCAAGGCATCCTTTTACACGAAACTAATTGTGATGGAACTGGGGTTGGTATACAATGGGTGGGTCTAACCAACGGTGGTGGTGTAAGCGGACACGCAGGTCTCCAGGTACTGGTTCCACACCAGACGAGGCGGGCAGGTGACTACAAACGCTTCCCTGCATCGTCGCACTGGATGAAGCGGGTGGGATCCGGGTGGCGAAGTAGTGATGTCCCGCAGCAAGATTCTGCACCGTGCAGGGGTTTCCTATATTCTTTTGAGTTGAAACAGTAAAAAAGAATGAATGTTAAGGACCTGCACAACCTGAAAGTTTCGATTAGCAACGAAATCATGCTTTACTTTACAAACTTATTCTTTCTTTGAGATGGTGTAATCGGTTTACGCCGTTGAGACTAGAGCCAGGGTGGGCATTGTTAATAGTCTTACACATCTTTTTGCAAGTGTGAACAATGAAAGGCATGTTTTAAAAACTCCCAATATACCCCTTTGAATTTAAAAACCGAGACTATACCAATAAAGTGAAATACAACACTTCATTAACCAATGGGGTTCACTAAGCTGTGAATTCTAGCTATGTACCTGTGTGGAAGGGACTACTACTGTTGGTTGGGGGGTTTGGAGGATACCAGAAGACGGCACATACACGCAAGCTGAGCGGGAGGGGTCAAACAGCAGCTGGCTGGGACACGTCAGCACCTGGGCCTGCACATGGAATCGTTTACTGTACAATCACCTGCTCATTGTTTGCTCTGGTAGTGGTCAGGAGGATGAGAGATAGTAGTGGAGTAGCGTTCGTCTAACAATTTTGTCGATTTCGTGATCAGACCATTTACATATTTCTTTATAGGAGTGAGTGAGGAAGAAAGGAAATGAGTTATTTCATCCTCTTATAGAGTGTGAAAAGAAGAAAAGCAGCAAAAGTAAGAACACATTTTGTCCTGCAAGTTTTCAAGTATCAAATATCAGAGATCAAGCACTAAGTATCATTACATATCAAGGAAACAAACAAAGCCAGTCTTTAGCGACATGACCGGAGAGTCGGGTGTTCCCTCTATGGACGAGTGTGTGTACCTGTCCAATAGCATGCATTCCCAGAACTTGGTGTTGTCCCCGTTGAAGACGAAGTATACCGTCCAGTTTGCATTGCCTGGGCGTTGCAGAGGCTGTTACTCCCTTGTGTGGGCGTCACGACTACCTCCTCGTGACACGACGATGAAGCCTGCAACCATAGTTAACTCTGTTCTGACTCAGACAAATTGTGTCAGTTATTTTGCACTATTAGGTAGGCGAACACACACACACACACACTTTCCAGCTTCAGTAAGTTTTAACCAATAGCTGTGACATCTAGTGTTGAATTCAGGATCATTGGATATTGGCGCAGTTCATCGCATACAAATCATTAAGGTTGCGTTCACCTACACTTAATGGCAAAAAAAAAAAAAATAAAAAAATAAAAAAAATAAATAAACTACTTCACAATACTGTGCTGCGTTTTCTAGAGTTCTGCAAAGCTGGTTGAACTTTAGTGTTGAAAATATTCAAGACTATTATTATTGTGGGCTCCAGAAGATATATATATAGAGAGAGAGAGAGCACGAAGGAGAATGCGAGAGGGAAACTTTCACAAGCGCACACTTTTATAAAAGTATCCACATAAAAATATGCAAACACAAATGTAAATAAGCATAAAAACACTCATACTCTTAAACACGAGCAGAAATATCATACAGACAGACAGACAGAGAGACAGACATTTCTCCACACTGTACTTGTTGTTTGTGGTTTACTTGAATCCGCGATTGTTGTGGTGGAGAGGTAATTAGTAAAAGCAAATTGCAGGCGCGTTTATAGAACAACTACGGTACCTCATTGAAGAAAAATCCTGTCGGGCACTGAACGACATAGCGTGACCCAGAACGTCACACTGCACGTACTTGGTGGTGTCACCAGGAATGGGGTAGAGTGCACGACTCTGACCGCTCACGCAAGGGTTAGAGGTCAGATGAAAAACATCTGTGCATAAGACAAACCAGTCATTACTCAAAAGTATATTTTCAGTGAGACAAACTAGTCACTACTCAAAAGTATCCAAGCCTGCAACCTCTCGGCAAAATGTTGAGAGACTGGCTTGGTCGTTAAACGAAAAAAATTTTTTCTTTTTCCCTCTTTGAAATTTGTATTGCTAATTAAAGCTTGAGATATTTAGAGCTGACTTTGAAGAAATTTGTGTTTTTTTTGTCCCTTTCAGAACAAAATTATCGATTCAAGGACTTTGACTTGCTTCCAGCCTCTCCTGATAGCAGCCTCTCTTTTATAAAACAATACCATTTTTAAAACTAAAGCAATTGGATGACAACAGTTCTCTTAATTGATGTCTTCTTCAGCAAGATGTATAGAAGAGATGCATTCAAAATATTGATAAAAAAATCTGCACAGTATACTTACTTGGGCAGTTTACTTGTCTCTTTTCACGCTCTACTGTTGAACAAAAAAAGAAAGAAAACATTTAAAAAACAATTAACGTGGACATCTTTAGTAAAAAAAAAAAATTAAAATTATCTTTCAAATCAGAAATCCCTATCATTTTTTAAAATTCAATTACTTCTCGTGCTCTCGGCTATCAAAAATGCATTTTTTGCTAGCGACTGATATGATCACGTGGGAAGCAGATGTTGCCCTGTCGTGCTCTTCCAGATGTTCAAGGGACTAAATATTTTTATTGAGATTGTTTAGTACAAGATAATATTTATCAAAATTTGGGTGTATACCCTATATCTGTTCTTGAGATATATGTCATGCCCACGAAGAGGTCAACAACACAGACGTCAGGCTAATTTATTCATAGGTCAATTTATTCATTGAGTAGGTTTCGGCCAATGGAAGAGCTGAGAAGATATGTTAATGAGGCATATTTGTAACAACGATTTTACCTGTTTCTGTGCACGGTGATGTTGATGTATCTCGAGAATCGAAGACGTTTATTAACATTAGCACCTTGTACTTCTTAAAGTAGGTAGAACTTTGATATGCCATAAAAATAATCTTTTAAAATGATCTCGTGTAATAAGGTATAATGATACAGGTAAACGTGCACAGCCTTCTTGTTGATAACCTCATGCTCATAGCTGGATGTGATTAGGGTACATGCCGTCAACATCCGCACCTGCAGACCTACAGCAAGCAGAACTCACCCGGAGAACCGAGAGCGAGGCCCAAGATGGTGACAACGAGGAGCTGGACAAACATGATGTGCTGAATAACTTTCAACCAAGACTAGTCCCTCAGGTAATCAGGGAGATTCTACCTGTGTCGTCTGCACCTGCACTCTTCACAGCTTCTGCTCTGTCCCCAAGCTAGTGGAACATGCATCTACTGGAGGGTTTATATACGCTCGCTCCCTTGTCTCTCCGATGGGCCTGTCTGGCCTGTGTTATCTCTTGCTGTCGTGGTCATGACGTGTTTATGGGCACAGAAGTCAGTTTCCGAAAAAGGGACATCGCCTGTTTGTGTTTGAATAGTGAAGGGAAAAAAATCCTCTTTGCCACTTGCCGGTGTAAAGTTTCTCCTCTTCAAAGATGACATCCGAATTCCTGTCAGGAGAGGAAGGTCGAGCTGATTAACTGGGCTGGTAAAACACTGGCATCTCCCTTTAGTGGACCTTTCAAGGCTGGGTACATCCGATAGAGAGCAAACTTTCCCATTATCAACGTCCTTCCCTAAACTGCTATTATCTACAGAAAGCTTTCACCGATTGGTTGATCGAGTAGGTCCGCGCCATCATGGGCTGACCGGTTCAGCCACCTAGGTTGACGTGTAGATCAAGCTGCAGATGCAGTGGCTGGCAAAGCTGCAGAGAAATCCAAGTTATTATCTATCGTCACGTGACCTGTTGTTTCCTTGGTCGTTTTCAGAGATGGTCCGAGCGCTTGTTACCGAGACAGCGAGGGTCTTGTGTTCCGATCTGGCCTCCACACGGAATCTTTCTCTCTAGACGTGGCATCTATAGCTACAGGACTGAACTATGTGGCTGCGACGAAGTTGTATCTGACAACCTCCAGGATAACTAACAACAGGCAGGAATGAGGGTTTGTCTGCACGGTGTAGTTATCAGTCTCTGCCCCCACATCCACTCCCTTTTCACCTTACAACCAACGGATTATAATGAATAAAAGCTCATGGAAATAAAAGCAAAAGCAGCCGGCAACCAGCCCATGTAACACATCCCCAACCACGCCAATAAAAGTGGTCTGATTGTCTTTTTTAAAATGGTGATAACAATTGTCATTTAAACTGTTGATGACCCAAGCTCAAAGTGCACAGGATGTTACGTGACAGAGAAGGAGCTGGAAAGTGATCGCCTGCTTCACGTTTCACAGCCGTTTCCCTGCTGGCGAAGAGAAAGGCACGACAGATCGAAATGAAGAATCGATTTGCAGATAAACGATTAGTATGATGCTTGCCCCAGCTAACGCCATGGACAAAAAGAAAGAGATTATAGAGACAGAGAAAGAAGAGTTGTTGCAAGCAAGAGTGTGCGCAAAAAAATCGAAAAGGTCTTTTTTTTATTTTTGCAGGGCAGGTAACCGGCAGGACATTTTTTACAGACAGGAAGAAGAGTGAGATATCTCATTGTAATTACTCTCAAACTCAGGTACATGGCTACCCTCTAGCTTCGTTCGCTGACTAGAAGTAAAGCACCAGTCATTTTACCGACTGTTTTTTGAAAATCCTCTTACTATTTGAGAACTATTAAAACCCTGTGCCGACTTGAGCACTTCAAGAGATAATCATCATACTCTCATTTCACCGCCTTTAATATCTGTCCCATCACCCCCTTCTTGCTTCCAGTAAAAATGCATAAAATAAAGAAAACAAACACACATTTAAACTTATTAAAGCTTCTGTATTCTCAGTCTGAACAATCAGGGTCACCAGCATGTTTTAATTCTACATGCTCAAAAAAGATATGTACATGTATAATAATAAATGATATGGACAATGAAAGAACAAACTGTTTTTAAAATTTCATGGTCCCATTTGATAAAGGAGTTAAAAGTAAGTACATATTTCTCCTTAGGCGACCAAGGAATGAGTTAGCATACATTACGGAGAAAATAAAGGAATGATAAGAGATTCATACAACCCCACATACACCTGCATGCAAAAATTCTTATCACCACAACAAAAAACCTCAACAAAACGTGGCTGAAATAGAAGAACATAAAAATAATGGGAAATTGGTTTGGAAGCATGCCAAAAGTACTTTGTGATAACATTTAGCAAGATCAAAATAGGAACATTCAGTGACCGGTGTAACCTATCATTTGTAAGAGATGAAGCAATGTAAGAAGACAACATCCCCACATGCATTTATCTGTGTACGGATTATGGGACCCAATGCCTCTTAATTGAGTAAACATGCACACTCACTTTACACAGATTAAAAAAAAAAGAAGTGAATTTGCTTTCCTCTCAGTCCTCTGCATTTATATCAAATCTAATGGAATGTTTTACAGTTCACAACTTGGGACATAAGTCATCACACTTCTATTTTTCCTGGAAAACTTGAAGGAGTTTACAAGTTAATGTATACAAACCGAATAACTATATAGTCAAAATATTAGTATGTTACTACTATATTAATGCTAGCGCTTTTATTCTGGGTTAATTTGTACACGTCAAGATTAGAAAATGCTAATATTAACATTTACTGCTTAATGGTATAATTTCTGTTCAGTGATTACAGAGTATATAAAATTTTTTTAAACAAGGATCTATAAAAGCATGGCAGGTACTATATTTAAAATAAATTAAAAAATTATTTTTACCTTTTTTTAAAAAAAGTGTCATAGGAAAAGTGTTGACATAAATTAGCTTGTAGTCAAAAAGAAATTGATCCTGTTATCAAAATGGTTTTCTACTACAATTTCACGAAGCTGCTTCCTTTACACTGTATTTATCATGATTGCATAATGTTTAACTCGAGCATGATCGAGTTAAAATATAAGGAACACAACTTTATTACATGAATTCTACTGTCTGAATGAGTTGAGAGGAAGGGTTGCAAACACATGCTGGATGATGCTAACACAAAGAGCTAAGCCAACCTGTCATGTGCCTATCAGCCTTCCCATCAACCCTACCCTCAAAAAAAAAAAAAAAAAAAAGAACCACCAAGGAGATATTTACATTCGACAAATTGATGAATCAAAATTTACAAAGGATTTATGAGAGGTTAAGTGATAGCAAACACGAAGGCACATAAAAAAAACAAAACATTTCAATTTCACCTTCTATCACATATTTTCAGGAGCTGCTCAGTATATTATAAATGACTTACAAAGGCTTTGATAGTATTTCTTAGTACATGGTGTAAAGTGTCGCAAGGAAAGAAGATGAATCACGATGTTCCCAGGCATATGACTACTGTTCACCAGCACACAGCTTGGCCATGACTTCACCCAGCATCTGGTTACAAAGGGCAGCATATGGGTTCAAAGCTACCACCATGTGTTGCCAATTCACTGCCCAGATGAGCGGCTGCCTTGAAGTCTTCAAGTGCTGCTTCATTGTCTCCTGCACAAATAGGCTGGGGCATTCATAAGTATTCTAGGGACATTTACAAGTGTTCTGAGAGCTTGGGTAATACAAGACTAGGAAGGGAGTGAAGATGGTGACAATAAAGGAGAAAAAAAAAGAAGAGGAAAGTGGATGATTACAATGATTAATGTCAATCAACTTTGAAGGTCAAAATGCATTTCCCAATAGCTTTCCCTACAAAGCACCCTTCAAGACTTCCAAAAACAAAAACAAAAAAAAAAACCAACTGCTAAACACTCAGTTTGTAACTGAGAACTGTCTCATAAACATGTCCCTTAAACATGCAAACTAATCTGCATTTTATCAATTTCCTACGAAGTGAAGATTTTATTTGTGACATATTTTAAGCTACACGTGAAAAAGTAAGTCAACTGCAAAACAACAAACATATAGATGAAATGATAAATCTAGATAGTTAACAAGAAAACAACATTCATGGTAGATAATTGAAGTCCTTCATTAATGATTTATATTGAATACCTTCCCAAGTTATGTTCATGACATAAAATTAGTACCAAAAGAAAGCTGTGGAAGTAAAAATTGTACCTTCTAGACGTCGTATGATGCCTCTCTGGGTGAAGGCTTGACAAGCAGCTTTGCCCTTTCCCTTACTGAGCACGATGGCCATATTAAGATCATCCAGAGCACCTGCAACATTAACATTATAAATAGCCAAAACAGCTCTTCAAGTTCAATATAAACTGAGAAAGATGCGCAGCCATCACTTTACAATCACTAAAACACCTGCATTCAGTCGTAAAATATCTAAACAAATATATGCATAGACATATCACTGAGACTGCACACAGAGACCTTAGATATTCTAGTGTAACAATTCAGATATTTGAAGATTTTCACTACTCTTTTTAAAGATCATTTAGGATGATTCAAAAGACATCTTACATATTTTTATTACCCTTCTTCAACCTGATTAACATGTTGCTTTTGCGAATAAGTGATTTTTATAGCAGTAATTAAATCAATAACAATACATAATAGCTGTGGAATATCAACCGCCTAAATTTGAAACAGGAAGCAGGACAACCTTGACTGTTGACCAAATTGACCAAGAAGAATCAACACAATCTGATAGAAGCTTGACCCTGCTGACAGCAGTTCAACTATGCAAAGACAAAACTGACCCCCTCTAAACAAAAGTGACCACTGTCAACCACAGCCCACTTAGCATCTTGGATGTTACACATCATGTTGAAAAATCACATAAGAGAGCTTCAAACATGTAAAGAAATTAATACCTAGGGAATCTTGAGGATCTAAAGTCATAAAAGAGTTTAGGTGGTTCTATGTTCTCTGTATTAGATCTGGAGCAGCCTCCTCAGGCACTTGTTCCTGAATGCCTGGATTCTCCTTTTAGTTTTGGCAAGCAGGGTCCGCATGTCACGTCCGTAAAGCAGGATTGGTAGAACTAGGGATTGTACAGACTGTAATTGGTAGTGAACCTGATCTTATGGCTACACCATATCATATCTAGCTTAGCCATCTCTGCTGTTGTTGTTGCGAACCTGATGCAGATATCTGGCATGGAGCTGCCGACTTATAGAGAGTGGTTCCGAAATACTTAAAGCTTACTGCTTAACTCTTCGTGCTGTAAGCCCTTCAGATTAATTTCTGCTTTACCATTACCACTGATCATAACTTTGCTCTTTCCATTCCATATGTGTTCAAACTGTCAGTCTGTTGGCAATGTCTTGCAGTTCTTTGTTAGTATCTGCTAACAGATCTGGAACTGTCTGTTTTTTCCTTTTTTGGGGAGTGCTTTTTTTCAGGACAATAAAATAAAAAGTTTATAACTTTAAAAGTATGTGCTAAGTGAGAAATGGCTGATATCCCGCAGCCTAACTGCACCTAATTCTTGACTCATCTTCCTGTGTCTAAGCATCTGTGCTTCCACCATCCACTTCCTCCAAAACTTGCCCCCATTCTGCTTTTAGTGTTCTTGCTGTTTTGATTAGTTGCTGCATCATGGCAGTTATAGCATTTGGTATTATGGTTTCATATAACCATGGGAAGTCTTGGAATCTATTAGCTGCAGTTACAGGGTCACAAATGTATCTCCCACATATGTCTGACAATGTTTCTGACACATACATGCTAGTAAATATCTCTGATAGATGTCAACATATATGAGGTACAAATAAGATATATATCTCTGACAGATGTCAATATATATGATGGTGTACAACAGTAAAGAGTTGATTGAGTCCTGTTAGTGTAGCAACTCATGTCAAAAATAGTATGAATGCCATCAGCATATATGCAGTCTACAGCTTTGTTGAACCTCTCTTAGCTGATAGTATAGTCACAGATTATAGAAGTCAAAGGCGACATTTCTCTGAGGATGAAGACATGTTTCAGAAGTTTGTTCCAGAAGGTGCACAGATGCTGTGGCCACAAGGATTAAGAACCACACACATGGTCACAGAAACCATGCTGTATAGAGACTTCTATAATCCTAATGTCATAAACAGTATGGTCAAATCAGTGAGTGGTTTCGATGTGAAAAAATGACATAGAACAGTGGTTAATTTGATCAAGTGGTCAAATCATCCTGTTTGAAGTGGTAAATGCTTGAGTTGTCCAGTGATCAGTAGAGACATAGGTTTACTTTTACCATACAACTTCACTGAAATGCATGTCAATAACACTACATATCTAATGTGGGCCAAATTATAATTTATCACATTAGTCTTTATATGAAAGTACAAATCTCTATAAAAGAAAGACTTTCCTTCTTTATTTCTCATACCTTTAATATCATCTTTCAGCCTCAAGGCTTGTGCCCGATTGTTATATGCCGACGCCCAGTGAGGAGCAATAGTGACAGCATGTGAAAAGCAGTCGATGGCTTCATCCAAATTTCCAGACTCAGCTGCTTTTACTCCCTGTAATTCCAGCGTTTTTGCTTTCTTTACGGTTTCGTCGTCTATAGTTTGGGTTTCTGGAACATTTTTAAAAGTCATACTAGTGGGTGATTTTGATTTTTGGTCCATCAACAAGACTTCCTCGCATATCCAAGGCTATCTACAACGATGAAGTTGTAATATTAAGATTTCTTAAGTTATCGGAGAAGATGTCATAAGTAAGACTCTTACACTACATCATAATGTAGTTAACCAAGGTTATAACCCTGCAGTGTCAATGGCGTTCATTGCACTGGCGAATAGGACATACACTACATATCAATTTTCGAAGTCTAACCCAAGGTAAACGAAATCCTGGTCTGTTGTCAAATTAACTAAAAGGTTCACACCATCATTCTGGTCTGGATCTGTTGTTTCCTCATTATCACCAGCTGGAAACCCTGGGTTGAATATCTGAGACAGCACAGCTTTATCGTGCGCTGAAATTGGGTGCCCGTGTTTCACAGGAAACGCCATCTTGATATCAAAAAAAAGTTCAAAGTCGTAATTTAATATATACAAGTTTGAAAAATAATAAAACTAATACTAAGACCTAGCATTTAATGAAATCTACTTGTTTGTTAAAGTACTAGTTATATGACTTCGTAGAGATTGTAAGAACATTCACGACTATCAAGTTACAGCAGAAACATCATGATGGCGGAAGATAGTGAAGTCCTCGACAGTTGGGAAGATCAAGTGGACAGTGGGGTAAAATTTGTGGATCAGAAAGTGATAACTGTATTTATGCCTATTCTATATGTGGCTTTATAGCGATGCATATAAAGGAAAACCACAAAAGGCAATAATATTTACATAATGCGGTCTAAAATTATACCTTGAGTTAAAAAGAAAAAGTGGTTAGTGTTGATTTCGTTTGAGAGGTAGTCATTCAGTACTTTGGGATAAAAACTAAAATAAGAGTGAAACAGTTGGCTTTATGGTAGTATAGACCGAGCATAAAAGTTGAATAGACTTCCTTACCACGAAGAACAAACCAGAACAAAGGCGAGCGGCACAACAAACATCACAAGTAAGAGAAACTAAAACAAGTAAGAGAAACTAAAACTCGACGTAGATCCATGGACGAAACAAAATAACAGAGAGCTCATGACAAAGAAAGAGTTGCTTTTGGTATCGGGCTCTAAGAAAAGCAGAGGGCATGAATTTCTTGATCAATCAATAAAGTGATTGAGTTGACATTCATACTCTCTACCAAGTGATTGGCACAAAATGTCTAGTAGAATGAGCAGGCATGATATTAAATTATCATTAAGATTTCAATTATCATTAAGACACCACTTTAGGATGAGTGATTAGATTAGATGTTGAATCATTTGCATAATTTTTGCCCCTAAGTCTAGAAACATGGCTGCAAACAGATTTTCTTATCAATAATATATTTGTGCTAAAGTCCAAAGTTCCTATCTAAATTTAAAAAAAAGTCTTTTTGTTTTCTTTTTACTCTGTTCACATATATCTGCATACCACTAGAAAGCTTACTGATTCAGTTTTACGTTGGGGATATTTTCACCCTTTGAACACAAGGGAGTAGAGCAGACAGTGACTTTATTGACCCACGATCAAATTGGCATTTGGAAAATTGATCAGTGAAAGCATTTTTAAGATTACGCACACTTTTGAATGAAAATTCTGAATGAGGTGACAGGAATGTTTTATGACCACATGGTGGCTCATGCTAACAGAAAGCTAAGTCTACCTACCATATGTCTACCTATCAGCCCCTCCCCAACCCAGACCCATAACCCTTGGCTTTACCATGTCCATGCATCACTAATATTGCAAACTTGACAGAGTTGTGTCCACTTTGTGACCAGAATTTACATATTTTTAATTGATAATTTTTTAAAGGTCTTGGACGAACGTCTCAAGAAGATATCTATATCACAAGTGAAAGAAACAAAAAGGTAATTTCGTTTTATAAACATAATGCTTAGAAAGTGCATTTCTTCATTTTTTTTTTTTTTCATTTTAGTAATACTCTTTTAGTAAAAATAGTTATACCAATCATACTGAGACATTGTTATCCTTATCTTTAGTGCATATGCTGAGTGTAAGTATAGTAAATAGTAGCATAAATTTATTATTTTTACCATATCAAATTACATGAAATAGGTATAAGTGTTAGATGGTAACCAAAGTGATGTGAAAGATCTGTTATTGCTATTATTGCTTTAATGGGTTGTAGAGTTTTAAGTTTTAAGATGAATGTGAACAGCTTAAAATTCCCATTAAGTTTTAATGTTTAATGTTGTTTCTAGAACTACCTGTTTTTTGAAAATCTCTTCGGTATGTCAGTAGCTCTACTGCTTGCACTGCCATCATGGTGAAGGAAGACACTGGCAGAACTGAATACAAGCCACAAGTTCGGATATTAAAGCGAGAACCAAACACAGCTGCCAATGGCGTGCCTGGCAATAGTACCAGGTGATGAATTAAAAAAAAATTAGTTCACTCCCATTAGTCCTTGCTGTAGTTCATGGGTTACTGGAGAATACAATTTATTTATATTTCTTTTTATTAAACATTTAGTTCAGATGCTAATTTAAAAGTCAAGTGATTGTTTATTTGACATATGTTTGACACAGCTGTATTCATTCATAATTTTACCATTAAGGGCTCTTAAAGCCAACAAGCCCATGAAGACCTTGGAACAACGTGAGGCAGAATATGCAGAAGCACGACTGAGGATCTTTGGACAAGTGGAAGCAGATGGAGAGCAAAACTACAATAACAACAGTATGTTTAGTGAAACAAGTGCCAGCCCAAGCATTGAGAGGTATACATCTTTCAAACATTAGCTGGTGCATTAGCATCAAGAATAGGTTAAAACTTTAGATATCTCTTATATTTGGAGTACTTTATCTTTTTTTTTAAAAAATATCTAAGGCACCAAAATGTTTCAATTCAAGGCATTAAAATTAAAAATGCAGAGATTTTTTTCCAAAACATAAAATCTTTAAAAAAAAGCCCAGGGAAACATAAAACTTAGAGCTAAATCAAATATGTCAATATAGCCTCAAGGCAACCTTAGCGCTGCTAAAGTTATTGATAATGCAAATTTTTATACTTTGTGTCCTAGAGGAAGGGAATGAAATATATTGAGTTTCTTTTTTTTTTAACAGTAGGGTTCTGTGACAGTCTGTTAATTTGGTTTTCTTTTTAAATGCATGTGCAGGCCTGAAAAATTGACCAAAGGGGACTCTCCAAAGCCTGGAGCTAATGTCTTAAGGCAACCACGTGGTCCTGATGGCTCTCGAGGATTTAGCTCAACAAGATAACATTATGGACGTATGAGCAATTTAAGCAACAGAGAGAAAGGAAAGACTGCAGGTGTCTCTCAACACAGTTATGTATCAATGCTTTTGTGAAAAGCTGGCTGTCATGAAGATCAGGATGAAAATCAAAATTTGTTTTTTTGCTTAGTGTATTTTAACTTTTTTCTTTCCCATAATTTTTTAATATTATTATGTAAAGTTTAGATAAATGTTTTCCCTTTTAGAGAACTCTTTAAGGCTGTGTGTCTTAGTACCCAGTTTTGAATGCACTAGGCCACCAGATGTGAATTAGAATTTTTTTTTCAAGTTTATTTTGTAGGTTTCTTGTATGCTTTATTGAAATGTGTTAAAAAAAAAAGTGTTCTTGTTAGCTAGTGTGTAAATAATCATGCCTTTGGTACCTAGTGACCATATCAATCCATCGTATAATTTACACACCAGGCATGATACTACCGTCAGTTGTGACACATCATGTCATCATGAAATAAAAATGGTAGGTAGGGAGATTTAAACTTGTGTTGTATTTATTATTATTAATTACAGCAACCAAAATAACAACTGAAACATCTTGTATCTTCTCTGCTTGAAGGGCCTTGGTATTCAGAGGCACTAAAAACTTGAAAACTGTGAAGGAGAAATAGTCTGGTTTTTTTTTACATGTCAGTAGTAAATTGGTCATAACTGCTGTGTAGATTTCACAGTAGAAAAGATAAATGCAAGTGTCTTGACCAGCAAGCCAGTTAATATGTTAATGTGTTGGTGCTGTGGAGAGATCCAAAGAAGAGAGGACAGGCTACCCATGTTCTGTACCAGTTTGGCTGTGTCTGCTGAAGGGGGAGAGGAGAGTGGAAATTTCCAAGATCACTGTCGTTTACATGTCAGTATGGTTTTGGTCCATAAATGTATGTGTGGTTAGCATCAAAACACTGTGGATTCACCAGAGTGTAGATGCATTCACATCTGTGCACACCCAATGTCCAGTCAGAAACCACGAACAATATATTCATTCTGAAAAATGCAAAACGGTCACAAATATTTAAGAAAAAAAAATATCAAATTTTTATGGAGGTCATAAGGATTTTCTCAGGGGGTGGGAAAAAGAAAATAAGAAACGTTTTTTTTGTTTGTTTTAAGCTTCTGTCTCATAGTTATTTTTTAATATTTCACACTGTGAGAAACCGACTTCTTTGTTTTTGTTTTATGTTTTGGAACGGAAAAGTCATTTTTTTTGGAAATGTTATTTTATTTGTACTATAGAGTAATATTGTTTGTGTTATGCTTTTGAATTCTGTATACTTTGTAGAGTGATCATAATGAACAAGTGTTACTTTGAATTTCTCTGTAGACTGTGTATCATATTTCAAATGTGTTGGGTTTCATCCCAGATACTAGCAGGCTTACAGTGGATACCACCCAAAAGAGCATTTGACAACATTACTTTTAAAACATTTTCATATCCCTTTAAAAAAAAACGATAGTGCCTGATTTCTCACACTTTACTGTCTCTGACTGAACAAATGAATTTTCTTTTCAAGGAACTCTTGTGATGAAGTGTGAAAATTATCATGCTGTGATAAGAGATGCATCAGTTCAAGCCAACTTTGAGCACTTAAAAGCTGGAAGAGCTGTGCCTTGTTTTCTTGTTTGCTTCTCTATGCTGTTGTAAATAGCAAGAAAGGAATGAAAATCTTTAGCAGAAAGATGGAGATAAAAGAGATTTTGTTGATTCATTCAGATTTCATGTTATATTTTTAAGAAGGTAAGAAGCTACTGGTTTTAGATATAAAACTCATTACTCATGTTTACCACTTCACTTCAAACCCCTATCAAGTATGTGAAATGCTGGCTCCTTGACATGCAAAATTAGACAAAATAAGTTACTTTGTAGTTTGAGTCAATTTTAAGTAAGAGATAATGTTCATTGTGTAACAGGAGGAAATTACTATATTTTAAATGGTAGTTTTAGCAAGCCTAAATAAAACAGAGATATTTAAAGGAAAGATCTAGCCATCATTTTATTGTTAGCACATATTTCTGATGGCAATAGTAAAGGATAGAGGTAGCTTTCTATGCATAGATTCAAAGAGGTGAAGTGGGAACTTGCTCCACATTGCCATAATTTGATGCTGTGCAGTGCTGTTAATGAGCAGTCCATTTTAGAGATGGTGTTTGACTGAGAGAATTATATTTCATTAATTGCTAAGAGGGTAGTAATCCAACCTTCTGTGTTATCTTCCCCTAGAAAAGATAATGAGTAAATAGTTTCTGGTTTATTTTACTTGTAGAGGTTTAACTGGTGAAGCAGTATTGTTGTATAGTACCTCTTTTTTCTTTTATGAAGTTTTGCTTAAAAATCAACTGGATGTGTACAAGCATAACAAGAAGAATATTTTTATTTGCCATGTTTCATTGCAGCCCATAACTGACAATCACATAAGACAGCTGATAGCTGAGTGGTTAGAGCACTGGTGTCTAAACCAAGATGGGTGCCAGCTCAATATCCATGTGGCACAGCAAACTTCCCCCTGTCAACCCAACTGTTGGGAACAGGTACCTAAATAGAGGGTTGGGAAGGTAAGGCAGTAAGGGAGAGAAGACGGGCATCAAACTCACAAAAATGCTGGCCTAGAGAAAAGTGTGATGTCTAACACTTCCAATGACCTAACGAAAGGTTAGGGGACAATCTTTACAATTTTTTTTTTTTATAAAGACAGTGAGCATCACTTTCAACATGACTTAACCTGTAGGGATGATTGACAGATGAAGCTTTAGATCTGTAGAGTACTACAGATTATCATTGCTCTTCCTTAGTGATGTGTCTGAGAACAATGCTACCAACAATGCTTCAGGCATGAGAAAATGTACTTTCAAAGAACATACTGAAATTCAGTGGGACTTGGATTTCTTCTGTATATTTGTATTGAGGAGGTGCATGTAACATCTGTGTAGCTTTTTTTGTTTGTTCTGCTGTTTGGTGACCTTTAATGGCAAGCTGTATGTAGTTATGATGTAATATGCTAATGTAGTATACTAACTTTTAAATGTATTGCCTGTAGCATCTGTTCTAGTTTGCAAAAAATCCTCTAGGGGTTAGCATGCATTCTGAATTCACCTCCACAGTAGACAGAGTAGCCAAATAAATATTTTAAGGAAACATTAAATGTGATCAGTAGCTGATTAAGATAAATTCATTTTCATATAGCAGGGATTATACAACATTTGCAGGGATAGAAAGTGAAAGTAAAACAATAAAAGCGTTGGTGAAATGAAAACATCAGGCATATGTGTTTCAATTATTTCAGAAAATAATAAACCATGAAATGTTACAGATTTTCTTGTGATTGGTTGTAAAATTCTTGATTTTCTTGCACAGATGATGGAGCAAATTGATGACAAATTTTCATGTGAAAAAAAAAAAGAAAAAGGACTTGCTTCTGTAGAATTGTACAGTTGTACAGAATGTTTGTCAAGAAAAAAACATTGTTTTATGTCTCATATTTTATATAAGTATATGATCATAATTAAATAAATGATTTTAATACCCCAATTCATTTTGATTCTGTCTCTCCTTCATGTCTGCACATCGACCCTCAGGTAGGCATCCTCCAATATTTGTGTTGTTTCTGTGACTAAAAAGTCACTACAACCCGTCTATGATTGCAATTCCTTTTGAAGGAAAATTGTGAAATGTTTTCCCAATATGTTTGTACAAGCTTGTACAAATTGTAATATGGTACTTCTTGCACATATGCAGTCTTATTTTTTATGTAGCTTTTTGTTATACCTTTGTCTTGCAGCCTCTATATTCTTGTGTTTGTTCACATGTGTGAGTTTGTGCACACACACACACACATATGCCTGTCAAGCATACCTGTGCGTTTGTTCAAAATCTTGTTTACTTGTACACCCTTGTATTCATGCTCAAAAACTGATTCCTGATGTTTTTCTAGTCTTCTAGTGAATGCTAGTTTGGGATCATAGCTTTTTGAAGACCTTTTTCTTGCTCTTGTTTATTTAACTGTTCTCTTCATTTAGATAAAATTGTGTGCTTATCCAAAAGTCATTTCTTGATAATGCGAGATTGTATTTCATTTAGCATGTAATATCTGATGTGTAGTTGACCATTCGCTTACATCCCTATTTGAAAAGAAATTGCCTTCTTACGTCTTAATGTCGGGAAAAATTAGCTGAGATTGAAAACAAAATATCAGATTATGATTTTAAATACTTATTTATGTTTTTATTGATTACTTAGGTCACTAAGGTTGGTTATAATGGCCAGTTAAATACTCTGCAAAAATTAGTGATGAATTGCATAAAGCTAAGATTTACATTATGAGTATTATGACATGTTGTACTTGTTTTTTCAGCTGTTTCTTATCACTAAATATTGAGAAGCTTGATCTGGTAATCTCATTGGTAGATGCTAGATGCCTTATTGAGAATTACAGCTGCAACCTTTTTACATCATAAGGTGTTCCTTACTCTGAAATATTTACTTAGCTGAAGATAAACTTCCAGCATTGCATTGTCCAAGGGTTGTAATATTTGGATCTAAAGTAAGGTTCAGAAGGCCAGTTGTTGTGTGGGCATACTTTGGAAGAGGTGATCATTGCTTAAAAATGCTGTGTAAGTTTTCTGATGCAAATTTTGTTATGTACAGATACACATAGCATACTTAATACACATTCAAACTTTTAAAACCAACTTTAATATTTTATCTACAGTTGGAGCAGCATTTATCAAGCTAGGAAAATGTATACCCAGGGACTTACTTTCAGAGATTTTTCCATCTGCTGCTTGAGGCAGGAGTGCTTTATTGTGAAGTTTGTCTGGGATGGTGCATTTTGTCTTCATTTGTTCTTGAATTTGTTTTGTTTCTTTTGTATTTATACAGTTTGAATACTAGACCCTTCTACTATATAATCTTCTCACCATTGTGTTTTCCTTCTCATATGAACATTTAATAGCTGTGTAAGCTTCAAGGGTGTTTATAATCTTTCCCAGCTTTACCAGGTTTATCTTTGACAGCATGGCTAGGACGAGCAAGTATTTTTGAGCTGAAAAAAATGACCACCAAATGAATAACTACCATCTGTGCCTCCAGTATTTTTTTTTTATGGGGGGGCCTTTTCATCAAACTAGGTCCAACCATGCCAGTCAAAGCGAACTTGGTCAAGCTGTGAGAGATTGTTTACTTAGTGTACAGAGCATGTACATGTAAGATGTATTTACTATGGGATTGTTCTGCTTTATTAAAAAGTGACTTTAATGATGCATGTATAAGTGTCATCATATTTCATAGGGGTTTTTTTTTTCATATGCTGTTCAGTATCTTGTGTTTCGTTTTTATAGATATTTGAGAGGGAAAATGAGACATAGCTGAATGAAAATAAATTTAATGGAATGATAGCATTTTACAGTTTGAAGTACTGTATGTTTGTATTTGTGGCTTTATAAGTGTATAAATAAAACTAAAATCTTGCTGACCTAATGAGAGAGTGAGAGTGCATGAATATGAGTCCATGTGCTCAGAGGGTGTGTGTGTGTGGTTGGATAACAAAAATGTGTACAGTCTGAGATGAATATTTGGTGACAGCAATAACACTGATACTTACTGATTATAATGTGGTACTGGAATGTGAATAAAAGGCTATTGAAATCACAAATTGACTTTTATTAACTGGGTTGTGTGCAAAATAAATTAGCTGCTTTTATTCACAGCTTACCAAGAATTTGAGTTGCCGTTAATATGAGATTAATTCTGCTTTAGCAGATGTGCAGCATACAAATCAGATGTAACGTACAATTCACGTAAATAAGATAACATGATCATATTTAGCTACATAGTGTCTGCTAAGATGCATGGTTACAAAGGAAAAAAATATGTACACAGAATGAGCCAACTATAATTTATAAATATATTTTGCATTATAGAATCTGACGGTTGGAAACATTTTAGTTTCAGCGCAAACAATTCAGAATCATAAACCCGATCACGAGCTGTACTAACTACATCTGAGTTTCCTAATACTACTGTAGTTTAAAACAAAAATAATTATACGGTGATTGCCACTCTGCACTCTAATAGCTAAAGCTTCAAACTTGACAAGCTGAAGATAACGAGCCTGTCCCCATTTTTATGATTCTAGAATTGTAGGCTAGCTTTAACTCTGGTCATTTCGTCCGGCGCGTAGTTCGACAAAACTTAACAATACTTTGACGTTGTTCATGCTTAATGGAAATAATAGATAATAACCAATGTAAGAAAAATTGCTTGAGTTTTCTGTGTCAAAAACACTGAAGCCTTCAGAAAAGCATTCATGACGTCGACTGGTGACCAGACCATCGAAGAAGACTATCAAACCCTCAGTAATCAGCAGGTTAGTAAAGAAAGAAATCAAAATAAATAAAATAGGAAGAAAAAGTCTCATGATACTTGAGTGCGTGGTATCACACTGCATTTTATGAAAAACTACGCTAAAGATCAAGAGACGTCATTCTTTGCTTAATTTTATATATCATAACTCGGAAACAGGTGCGATTTGTGAAATTTACTTGAGTGTTACTTTAAACAAAGAAATGAAAAAAAAAAGAAAAGAAAAAGAAAAGCAAACGATAGGAAAAAGTAACTCAGATCGAAATGTGCCATAATTTTTGTTGTTTTCAATGAAACATAAATGCAGATCTTGTTTTGTGGACAGAGACTAAAAGCAGCCATGCATTATACAACATTGAAGATATGCCAGGCAACTGAAAAAAAGTATGATCTTCACGTAACTCCACAGGCTGTTGCGGCAATAGCAGAGACTTTGTGGAGGCAAGCAGAATCGTTTGCAGTTGATCTGGAGTCGTTTGCAAGGTAGGTAAAGTTTACTAGATGTTTATGCTGCTGATCGAGTGAAGTCTGGCAGCATTTTCATTCACAGCCGTGAATTTGAATTACTTTTATGTCATTGTACTTGAAAAAAAAATTCTAGATATGATACTTTTTTTATAACTTACAGATAAGATTAACTGGCTTAATACAAATCTTTACTATGTTGCATAGTATGTGTAACTATTATTGAAAAAATTCAAGTCCATCAAGTCAGTGTTATGAGATACACAAAGTTTCAATTTCAAGATTTTATTTTAGGAATTACGCCATATGTTTCCAGAATCTAGTGAAGACTTTTACCAAATTTTTGACAAGTAAGCTTTGTGGTTTTCCTTGATAGTTTGCTGACACACACACATACATAAATATGAATTTTACTCTTAACTTCATGGCTGGTTCTTACAGGGAAAATAGGTTCTGAAACAGTGTGTGCTGTCTAGCTGCAGTCAGGTTCTGACTTTAGAAATTACTATACATTATATAGGTCTACATCTTGGGCTTGGTTCCATAGCCACTGGCATGATATTCTTGGAGCTGTAGCTATAGATCAGAGTTTAAGCAAACTTGAGCTCTGGCAGACACCTACAGTCTATAGCTGTTGCAGCTAAACATGCCTTTTGTCTGCCTCAAAGTAAAAGCTAGGCTGCTTACCTTGAAAATAGAATTCAGAATGCTTTTTTGCAAAATAAGTCAGTGGACTCAGACTAATAATCAGATCAAGCACACAGGAGCCTAGAATCAGTTAATAAGTAGTGCACCTTTAAAAATAGCACATTGATATTTCAACCCTAAACTGATGTCTTGCTAGAGCTGAAGATGTCTAACCATTTGAAAAAGAAATGGTATGAGTCATAAAGACTAGGATATATATAATATTTTATTCTATATATTTTGCTTAAAGTTTTGAACATTAAAAAAACTTGTTTTGTTTCCCATATATGACAATAACTTTGAGATTTTTCTGGTAAGACCATCATTTATTTTAGTGTATATACACCTCAAAATAGGAATAATATTACATTAAATATGATTATTTGTTGAGCAGTAACAGGAAGGTCATTTTCTTACAATTTACAGACATGCACGGCGATCAGTAATATCTCCAGATGACATTAAGCTGTTGCTTCGCAGAAATCCACAATTGGTGGGTATAAATATACAATATATTCGTGGTTCTGAGCACTAGACATCTTCATCATCAGTATCATCATTTAGTCAAGCAACTGGCAGGCCAGCTTTCTTGTGATCTGCTAGTGTCAGTCAAACAGGCAACTCTTATTTTTTAGCTTTATCACACACTCATTGAACCCTGTTACCTTTTCCAGCTCAATGAGGAATGCTCTCTTTTATTATTATCTCAGCAGTATTCAATTTGGGGCATAAAGTTCTTCTCTAAAGAAACTATTCTTCCAAATCTTTCCACCTTCAAAAACAAAAAAAACTCTTGTTCTTTTAGGTTACATAATTCGAAACCATTGTTAATATGTTATTTGTTGTGCAATTCAGCTATTATTACATTTATAGTTAAAGTAATTATATATTACGTTGCCTAATTTCAGCTGAAGCATATTCAAGATGTTCATGCAGAACAGACTAGTGGACGAGAAGAGACTAAAAGGGGAAGAAAACCCAAAAAGGCCACCACAGATAAAAGTGAAGTGAAAACCAGAGATGGAGATTGATCTGTAATGTTTCACATGTATATCATATGTAGGTGTAAAATTCATATGGTTCCAAGGTATTTCTTTTCTGTCAGTTCACAAACAAGTGCACACACAAACGCTTTCGTGAGGGAATGTATACAGTTGTATAAAACAGCTCAGTGAAGCTAGGAAGACAGGTGGGAGCAAGAGTATATAGATTTGTTCCCCCGTTATTAAGGAAATGTACCATACTGAACAGCTTGTGGCTTGTAAAAGTTATGGAAAGTCCACAATAAATGCTTTGAAGTATTTTGTGAGTTGTTCTTTTGTTCAAATACCCTTGTCAACAAATGCAGACAAGCGATTTTACTTAGGGGCGTCCAGTAAGGAAAACCAGTAAGCAAATCCCTAAAACAGACCACATTCTTCTCACATTTGTAAACATCACATCGTTACACCTTAAGCAGTATTACCATCTACAAACTGACACACAGTCCTGAATTCTACTCCAATTCCACTAAATTTTGTTAACAGTGTCATTAAAGTCTTATGAATAATTAGTGTAGCAAAGTGTCATTGAAAAGACATATTTCCTTTGAAATAAATTAGTATTTGAAAAGTGTGATGTGCTTATAGTAAAACTTGCTGTGGCACTTAACCTGATGGCATATAACATATTTGTGGTGGGTGATTGTAAAAATGTTAGAAATGAAATTAGAATAAATCTCGTGAGCTTTTAGTACTTGAAACTGCTTCGTCGTCACACTTATCACACTCCTACTGCTGTTCTCCTTCCCCTTCTCGCCCCGCCACCTTAAAACTAAACAACCCAGGTCACACTGGGTTGGGTGGCCGTAGTCATGTGCGACGTTGAGACTTCCACGTCGTCAGCAAATACGAATCAACACTGCTGAGCGGGAAATTCCGAAGAGTAAAAATAGCAACACTCTTGGGCTTGTTGAGTATAAGAACACATACCTGTCGGATGTACCGTGACAACGCCGAATTCGGAGAAATTTTGTCACAGAGACCACGCAAACCATCTCTCACCACCGGCTGAAGAGGTAAGACGAAGCTTCATTTTGTTATTTTGTGTCTTGGGTCTCATTAAGTTATTTGAGTGCAGGGTTGACCCAGTTAGCGACCACCTATATAGAAGGTATAAACTTGAAAAGATAAAGAAGAGATACATCATAAAGGATCAAACACCGGACCACCATTTCCACGAGAAGAAAATCCTTCAGGGCGTCATTCATTTAATCATACATTCATCTCTTAAACTGGTACGAACGGCTATACTGGTCCGCTGGTACCACGAACTTGTTCTATCAGTGCGTTCTCTTTGTATCCGAGTACTCATCTCAGAACTATCGAAGGACTCGTACGGTCTGTAAATTTGATAGCAAAATCTAATGCTACTCCAGATCATCATCAGGCTGGTGTACATTTACATAAACTTAAGATAAAATCTGCTCTTTTTTTCTGTAGTAACTGATTTGTTTTCATGTTAAATCGCAAGCTGCATTCATATTTTATTTATTTGGATTGGTCATTAAGTTTCTCAAGAGGTTCTTTCTAAGGTGTGTATGTTCACATGGACACAAATGCATTTATGTACTGGGTTATTATGAGATTTGTTTGGTTCATATTACATGCACAGTGCGAAGCATGCGTAACCCGTTCTCTTGCAAGGGGAAAAAAGGAAATGGACTGAATTTATACAAGGGAAGTAATTTACACGCAGTTCATTAGAGCAATTGATCGTACTTGCGTCCCTTGCTTTAGCCCTGTCGCCAAGGGGAAGGATTGAAGAGCTGATGTCAGTCAAAATAAAACGTGAGATGATAAAATGTTACGAGATACTGTATTTTTTAAAGCTATTTTTAGCTAGCAAAATACTACTCAGTTAATTACATCCCTGGCAATATAATAACTAATTTGTCAGGGGTAGAAAGGTAAGGGATGGCTCAGGGCGATAACATTAAGTCATTTCGCCTGCTCAAAACCCTCACAAGGGAGTTAGCTGTAAAACTCAGCTGTCATCGAAGACAGCGCTGGCAATCTCCTTATGGAAGAGAAGGCTGTACTAGAAAGATGGACAAAGTACTGCTCTGACGAAGTCTTAAATGCTAAGTCAGGTGCAACACTTGTTTTTCAAAAAAGAGTATAATGAATATTTGTACGCATTGACCTTCCATTGATGAGGAAACTCTTGTTTACAATTAAAAAAAGCATTACACACATATCTTTCTCGATAAAAACAGATACCCTAAATAATTATGTGTACAACAAATGACAAACGGCCCTATGTCTGTTCAGATTCAAACATGAAAACACACACAAACACTTCTGTCCATCCAATCAGTCGCCGATACATTGACTGGGTTTTGGCGATTTTTTTTTAAATATAGAGGCCTTTTTTTAAAACAAAATACAAAGATTGCTAATTAATTACTGTCAAGTTTCTCTTACGTTGAATGCAGGTCATTACAGATTGCTGACATCACTGCACTTCATGACAATAATGTCGTTCACTGAGGAAAACCGCAAGGACTTGGAGGAAAAGGGTTACACGGTCGTGAAGAACGTGCTCAGTGAGGAGAATGTCAGACCTACAATCAACCAGTACAAGGAGTGGCTTGCGGACAACTTTCCATCTTCTAACTTTTCCTCATGTAGCCCACTCTCTAGTACAACGGTATCAGGTTGGTCACCTGGAAACCTTCCTGGCGAGTTCGTCTACGAGCACGTGACATCTTTGCGCAGATTTGGGAGACCAAGCGCCTGTTGTCCAGTTGTGGATGCCGTGGTGATAGGTACGGATTGTTTTTTTTTCCATACATGTACTAATTGAGAAAAAAACTGTCAGCCCTTGTGCTCAACACTAATCTGTTTGAATAAAGAAAATATCCGCTTTCAGAAAAAAAAAAATTGGTAAAGTTAAGTATGGACTGGCACCATTTTTGGGCATGAAAGCTATTCTGTCTGCCATCGCTAAGAGTTTCACCCCATCATATTACTGCCTGCAATGACAAAAAGGCAGCTTAAATGGACTCAAATAAAATTACTTCAAGATTTTTTGTTATGTTCAAAAGAACACCCACAAAGAAAATATGCAGGATGAAATAACTGAGCTTCATTAGAAATTCTTTTACGATTCACTGCCCCTTCTTTGTGGGACTAAATATTAAAAAAAAAACTTGTCCGCTTAAGAAGGACCTTGCTGGGAAAAGGTATGTATGTTTTAAATTGTGTCTGCTCATGGAACTCTTACGAACCTAAGTGGCTTGTTCCCAGGCAGGCCACCTGAGGACGGGGAAGAGGACTTTCACAGCGAGAACAGAGGATGGCTGCACGTCGATCAATCACCCAAGAGAAGCGGGCTGCATGCGTTTCAAGGAGCCGTGTACCTGGAACATGCAGATGAAGATGACTGGACATTCGAGGTGAGACAGCTCGCTACTTTTGTATCCATGACATTGTGAAAGCATACGACACGTATTCAGTACTTTTGAGCATATCAGGGACTGTCGAACTGTATGAATTAAAAATCACAAGATAAACCATATCTATAAAACAATGCCTAACGGTTAACCATTTAATTAATTTATGGTTATTATTCCTCATTACGAGAAATATATCTTTTGATGAAGATGTAAAACACAGCTAGGCATATTGCTAGCTCCATGTTTCAAAGTGGACCCTACGGTTAGTCATAAGGCTACAATGCAAAGGTATAAAGTTTTTAAGACATCACGAATGCTTGTCAGGCTATGGTCTTCCCCAATTACCAAAGTTTATGTAACAAAATGGGATCGTTTCAGCACATAAAGCAGCTGTTTAATATATATATTTTTTGGTCAAGGTTATCGAAGGTTCCCACCGTTATTTCGATGAATACTATGAGAAGACGATATGATCCCAGGACGCGTTGGTGCAAGGGGTCACAGTGAGAGACGATATTTTGATTGGCTGACGGATAATAAGTGCTGTCGCAAGAGAGTTCCGGTTCCAAGAGGTGCAGGTTCTCTGGGATTCGCGCCTGGTGCATGCTAATGCTCGTCCTGTACAAAGGAAGGAAAAATCCTGAAGGTAAAAATGGAAAGAAAGAGAACGAACGAACGAATGAATGAACGAACGAACGAACCAACTAATCAAGTCAATCGAGTCAGCTTCTCTGATTGGCTGGTTTGTCTGCACAATAAGTTCCGTGCAGTCAGTAAGACCAGTAAAATCTCGAGTCTTCTGAGTTAAATAATAATGATCTTTCCCATTTATATTTCTCAAGAGTTATTGCCAACTACACACAATATAATATCCTTTAGGAAATCTTTAGCTCAAATAGTTTCTCAGCTAATGTCCTGGCCTTCGTTCTCTGTTGATGTCTGAACGGTAGCCAGTATCGCGATCAGGTATTTACAATAACATCTTAGGGATGATAGATACTGTTTTTTTATGAGATGGAGGAGGAACTAAAAGCTATTAGCTTTTCCCAAATCAGAACAAGTCGTTATTTTAATTACCACTATATGTGTGCTTTCCAACCGTCCTCGTGGCCCAGATTGTAAGGGGAGAAGGGGCCAAAAATCAGAGTGAATCATCCTGAGTAGTGTTTGATCTTCCAGTTGTCGCACCAAAGATATTGACTTCTAGATCCTGCGGTACACGACAAGGCGGACATGGCCGATTGTTCGGCTTTTTTTTGTGTTAAATTTTACAAAGTTCTGTCATACAGGAGACATGGAAATTACTTTCAGTGTTTTAAGTTCTTTGAGTTGATATGTATTTTTGAGTTCCGCCTGTGAAGGGAAAGCGGGAATGAGAGAGAAGAGAGAGAGAAAGAGAGAGTTTGAAGCGATTTAAACAATGCTTTTGTATTTTTACAGCGGTATGCTTTTAAGCTGGAAGTGACCAGTGATAGTGGGTGGTTGTGTGAGTGATAACGTTGTTCTTCATCGAACAGCCAGCTGTAATTCAAATAAAGTTCTTGTGTCCACATTGATCGCTGCTCATTTATTTTCTCCTGCAACAGTAACTCACCCTTTCCGGTACACAATCTCAGACTATTGTTTGTACACGATATGTCTTCCCACGGCAGCTTCTATTTCTGATGAATGCTTGTTATGTTGTTGTTTGCAAAATCATTTTCCTCGACTTCTGGCATAAGCAGTGGTTGAGCTTATGACGGAAATATTTACATAAAGCACCGTTGCTCCTGGGAGAAAGAAACCTAAAGTTATCAGGCACCAGACTTGATGTTCCAAAAACTACATAGAAATGAAAAAACTATAAAACCGATTTCAAAACCGGATTTTCAAACACTGCAAACTGAAATCACAACGAAAGAAACAAGATGAGTAAAAGAGAAATGACACACAAAAACATAATTTACTATCTGTTATACATCAGAGTTGAGCGCCTAGAGGTGGTGCGGGCACAACCAATAAAGCCTTGCCATTATTTATCATCTTCTCGACCTTCTGTCTTTCCTCCTTTCAGGAAGGACTATCAGACAAGGGGAAAATAGTAGGAAAAATAAAGGACTGTTAACCCAGTGTTTGTGTTGAGAGCCAACCCCGTTCTGCACACACACAGTGTTTCCCTCTTTCCTGGATGATTTTGAGAAAATGTCCAGCTAGACTACTCTTTAGATTGTTTCGTCAATAGTTACCCTAAGTTCGCTTCTGTTAGAAAGTCGTTAAATCTGTTTATAAAGAAAAAACCACTCAAGTGAGGTGAGTACAAATGACTCTAATATGGTGGGCATTTTTTCCCCCACTTGAAACTCTACATGCAGTGACCGTGAACGAGAGAGCAGGGGGCTTCACTGAACCCCGCGCGGAAAATGCCAAAAACATCATGTGTTCTGAGCATGCCTCTCTCTCCTACGTGACTGTTCCACCACCTCTAACTGCTCCTCTCTGTCTCACACACACAAAACAACACACAGATGTTCGTTTGCTCTTAAAAAAGAAAAATCAAGCAGCCAATGATATGGGCACTACCAAGAAAACCCACATTCGTTTAACGCGCGGCTAGCCCTATTGATCAAGAATTCGTCAGCCGTCATGAGAGCACATATACTTGAAGGCTTCCAGTTGCTCCACTGCGATTCAACATTTCAATCCAATCTCTAGTTACCAACAGAGCAAAAAATATCCTAAATAACACACAAGCAATTACCTATAACAAACAGACGAGAAGATTGATTGATAACAGATGATTATGCATCGATATCTGGAGTATGATGCAAGGACAAGAAGCATTTTATTTTTCCCATTAGAAACACAGGGTTTCTAATAATAGAAATTAACATGGCGTATTTGCTTTCCTCATCCCCCTATGTTCTGCTATTAATTGGCTTTGTCTTTATCATCTGAATGGATTCACCCATTAGGTCTAGACTAACTAAATACTTTTACTATTAATAATTTGTAGAAATCAGCATCAAACGTCCTCGTCAGACTTGTAAATCACAGTATCATAGATATTTTGCAACACAGTTAGCGGGGACGTTGGAATGCGTTTATTCAATCATAACAATTGTTCGCTATCATTTCAGCTCGCCTTAGATTGCTGCTTGTGAGGTTTGTGCATCTTTCTGCAATATGTTTATGGAGTGCAGCTCTCTACGCCTCGTGTTGCGGCCCAGCAAAGACTTCTGAGATTTCATCGTATGCATATCACAACAAGAACTGATTGTAATGAACCAACACTGGCCCTTGGACGGATGATGGGTTTGTCTGTTCCCCTCCTCGGCGTACCTTTGCCCGCAGTCCATAATGCACAGTAAGGAATACTGCACCCATTGACCAGAATTACCTGCAAGTTGACCTGATGGTATGACCCCTCTGCCAAAGCGCATTTTTTATGATGGGCATACTGCCCTTTTGCTAATTTAGATACATCCCATCTTCTTGAGGATCATGGAAAACGAAAAATTGCCGGAATTCCCCGGTGCCCAGCGGCCGAAGTGGAATTCTCTACTAGGCATTATACCTTCCCTAAAATTGATGATATATCCAATATGAAAACAACACCAGAGAGAGTTATATTGAACCTATGCAGCTAGTACTCCAAACTTTAGGTCCTGTAGTTATTGATGTCGGAAATTGTGTCTGAGTCCTCAGCACTATTTTGTGGTTGTTAGAAACTTCTTGACTCAATTCGCACACACACACAATCATCTGATTTGCGCACAACCACACAGACATCGACTTAATTGAATCACTCATCACTCAAACGCACGCAGCATGTACACCATATACAGACGCCCTAAATAGGCACTGTAAGTACAACTATCCATCAGAGTGAACCAAATGGTGGTAAGTTACGCCTCATGTGCCCGGTCAGAAATACTGACCATTTAATACATCAAAATTAAGCCTTATCATGTATGTCCCTTGAACTTTTGTAACGCACTGGTTATCTCGACTACGCATTTTTATTCCTCAATCTCATTTTTTTTTAAATACTTGCGAACCAGATGAGAAGGCTTTTTAAGATTTAGTTCATTAATTATTATTTATTTTGTTATTTTTAGGCTTTTCCCAGCTACGCACGTGGTCTTATGGATTCCCATCATCTTACTATTCATTTGGACGACGTCAGTGACTTAGAGCCACCATTGAACACGCGAAAAAGAAGAAATAAGTCGTGTGTGTGTTGACTTTGACTTTTCATCATCTAGTGTTGTACGGCATG